>NW_005871122.1:2762137-2799470 GCF_000147115.1 Myotis lucifugus | reverse complement strand
GAGAGAGAGAGATGCCAATTTGACCTTAAAAGAAGTAATAGATAAAAATCTCCCAATAAAGGGAAATTGTAGACCAAATATCTCTCATAAGTATAGATACAAAAATCTTCAACAAAATACTAACAAACTAAATCCAGTGATACTTGGAAGGTTTATAAAATATGATGATGTGAGAATATGTCCAAAATGCAGAGTTTTTTGTATAATTCAACATATAAAAATCAATGTAGTAGAGCATACTATTAGAAGAAGGCGTAAAAGCCACATATCATTTCAATATAGGCAGAAGAAACATTTGACAAAATTTAACCTCTTTCCATTATTAAAACACATCAACCTGGAAGGAGAAAGAAATTCCTCAACCTGATAAGGAATATCTACAAAAGGCCCACAGCTAATATAAAAATTAATGAAGAAAGAATAAATGCTTTCATCTTAAGATCATGAACAAGAATTCCCATTGTAACCACTTCTATTCAACAATATGCTAGAGGTTCTATTCACAACAATTAGGCAATTATCCAGGACTTGAGCTTTCTCTTCTTTAACACCTCTTCCTGTACTTTGTACAAATAAGATATTTACATTTTTAACTTATTTTTCTTTATATTAATTTAAAATAATGTAAGCAGAGTATTTGCCTTAGCTATAACGTCAATTATTTTATATTTCTACTTACAATTACTAGAGGGGATTCTGAGATCATTTATATACTTTTATTGTTTAATTGGTCAAATTAGGTGCTGTGGTTGTTATTAAGATATAACTGGAAAAAAATGCTGGGCAAGTATTTCTTTTATTCTAGGCCCAAATGTATCACTCAGACTTAATCTGCTGTGATTAGTAGTGCTTCCAAATGTAAGATGTAAGAATGCTCCTTTATTTCTCCATACTTATCTTTCATCACTCATTTTATGACACAGTTTATTCTTCTTTCTTGGCTTTACTTATTCCCATCTGCAATGATAATATAACAATATTTTATTTTTGATTCAAAATTTCTCTTTTGCATTTCAGTATTTATTTAATTTTACCTTCTTCATCAAGCTTCACAAGTTGATCAATGTGGTTCCAAACAAAAACCTTCAGTGAAAAAGATTATGATTCAATATCTATCTTGAATCTCTTAAAATAATTGGTATTGCAAATCAAAAGCAGTAAGGGTTTTTTATCATACTTGTCCTAATTTTAGTTTGGAATTTTTTATTTATAGAGTTGAACACCCAACTAGATATATCTATTGGGATTATGCTGTAACATGCATTGACAAGTGTGTTATATGAGAAAAGTATATAAAAAGAAAGGAGAAAAGTTCTCTCCAAAGATTCAGTGTGGTATGATATTGAAGGTTATCTGTACACTTAGGAGTGATTTTAGAATTTTCATTGAAAGGAAATGTCATAACCTATAGTCCATTCTTATCTCTCTAATAAAAAAGGCTGTGAATGTCACAATTCTTTGATATTTCTTATACACTTTAAAATAGTCAAAATTGCATACTCTTATTCCCATATATTTCTCAAAAGGTAAGGAAATCAGAAATATCAGTCTGGGCAACCATATGGCAAGTCTGGGGCCTTAAATTTCATTTTATGTGATATTTTTCAAAATATAATTTTCTTTTCTTGTGCACATTGCTTTTGGACTTAGGCATCTTCTATCTTTGTTTTTGAAATAATATATTAGTTAGGTTATTTGGCATGGTACTATACAAATAATAAGTGAGATTATTATGATTACTATTAATTTAGGTTGATAGTTATACCTTTGTTAAGCTCAGAAAACAGACATCTATCCTTATATATTCATATACCATTTCTGACATGTGGTGTCTAAATACTTGGGCAAGAGGTTATTTAATAAAAATAGAAAGAAGGAAAAAGAATGACTTTCTAAGTCTCAGCATGATAGGTTAAAGGTTATCTATGTACTTGGGAATGAGTAGAGGTTCCCTTGAGTAAGAAGATTATAATCTATAGGTCAGATAGAAGAAAGTCGGGGCTACCAAAAAGATAAATCCTATGGAAATTAGTAAAAGAATACTTGGGGGCCCTAACCAGTTTGGCTCAGTGGATAGAACATCGGCTTGTGGACTGAAAGGTCCCAGTTTCGATTCCGGTCAAGGGCATGTACCTTGGTTGTGGGCACATCCCCAGTAGGAGGTGTGCAGGAGGCAGCTGATTGATGTTTCTCTCTCATAGATGTTTCTAACTCTCTATCCATCTCCATTCCTCTCTGTAAAAAATCAATAAAATATATTTAAAAAATACTTGGGGTTTGTGGAAACTTGGTGCTGAGTTTCAATATAAAATGTGTTGTATTGCATTTTAAATTAAAATATTCAAATGAATGTGATTTATTTAAAACTGTTGCTGTAATTTGTACAGAATTACAATGCAAATAATAATCAATCAATTGTGCCCTAGCTGGTTTAGCTCAGTGGATAGAGCATAGGCCTGCAGATTGAAGGGTCCTGGGATTCCAGTCAAGGTCACATACCGAGGTTGCTGGCTCGATCCCTAGTGGGGGTCGTGCAGGAGGCAGCCAGTCAATGATTCCCTCTTTTCAGTGATGTTTCGATATCTCTCTCTCCCTCTCCCTTCCTCTCTGAAATCAATAAAAATCTATATTTTTAAAAAATCAATCAATGCTTATCACATATCAATTAATTCATTATAGACACCTTACTCTAAGCAATGGATATCTTGACAGATGTATGTTGACTTAAACCAGGTTATCCTAAATAGTTCACAAAAATGTTTATTATGACAGGAAATTAATCAGTATTATAAAGAAAGGCAACAAAATACATTTATTTATTTATTCACTCATTCAAATATTTACCACTCATTGGCAACCCATCTATCAATAAGTATGCATGATTCTCAGAAAAATAATAAATGGGACTAAAGCTTTCCTTAAGAAGTTTGGAGTTCAGAAAAAAAGGAAATGCTTGACTGGCGTAGCTCAGTGGTTGAGCATTGACCTATCACCTGGAAGATCACGGTTCAATTCCTGGCAGGGTACATGCCCAGGTTGCTGGCTCGATCCCCAGTGGGGGTTGTGCAGGAGACAGCAGATCAATGATTCTCTCTCATCATTGATGTTTCTATCTCTCTCTCTCCCTCTCCCTTCTTCTCTGAAATCAATAAAAATATATTTTTAAAAAGTAAAAAAGGAAATAACCACATTATGTATATTTGAGGACAGTATGTTACTATTAATTTCTTTTCATGATATTCATTGATTAGAAATTGCAAGGGTTTCATAGTTTTAAAACTTCCTGTTTGATATTGACAGGTACCCTGAACTCATATTACTACAAGTTTAGAAATCAAAATGGACCCTTCCTGCCTGCATTAGCAAATCTCCACTAACCCTGGTTCTAGTGATTTCATTTTTATTTGAGGTCTGAAATGAATATGTCAGATTTGTGTGGCTGCTTTCTGGGTGCTAACTCAAGAATAAATGTTTAGATTAGGTTTCGGGCTTATAATGGTAGAACGGAAGTTGAGATTAGTTTAAGAATATTATCACTATACTAGAGGCCCGGTGCCAACTGCCAGTTTAGGCCTGATCCTGGCCTGGGGATTGGGCCTAAACCAGCAGTCGGACATCTGCTCACCTGCCTGCCTGCCTGACCACCCCTAACTGCCCCCCCTGCCAGCCTGGTCGCCCCCAACTGTCCCCCCCCATGCAGGCCTGGTCACCCCACACAGTCTGCTGTTTGGTCATTTGGTCACCCCTCACTAACCCCCCTGCTGGCCTGGTTGCCCCATGCAGCCTGTTGCTGTCATTTGGTCACCCCTCACTGACTCCCCTGCTGGCCTGGTCCTCCCACGCAGCCTGTTTGGTCGTCCGTACAGTTGCGATGGTCGTTTAGGCATATATATATATATATATATATATATATATATATATATATATATAACAATCCTATCTTGTTCAACAAGTTTACATTATCAACACATATCATAGATATCTTTTCTCCAAGTTCCTGCAATTTGTACTATCCATGCAAACTCTTCTTGTCTGTTTTTATTCTTATAGATCAGTTCTTGTTTTGCAGGCAAAATAACTATATTTCCCATATTCACTTTAATATCTAACATGGTGCTGAGCAGCCCTTGATATTGTGTGAAAACTCACCCATCCATGGTATCAGTGTCTTAATGGAAAGTGTATTAAGTTTGAAAGATTGAAAATTTGCTAGGGCTTTTCAGATTTTTGGAATTATGATAGAAGTTGTGACGTATTGGTGGAGAAAGACATCGAAGAAATGCAAACTTACTTATATTTTTATGCCTCCTGTAGAAGAGCCCCAGTGCCTTGTACTCAGTAATTAATGCTAAATTGAATTACTCTGATAAGAAGAAAAGGATATATCTTACCTGTCTTTCTTTAAAAATTTGCCTCTACCATATAAGCTAAGGGTGTAGGAACTCACCATGCTTAGAATTCTGCCCAATTCATATGGTAGGGGAAGTAGGCTGGTGGAAAGGAATCATGTTAAGCTTCTTTTAGTCCCCAGACATCAAAGGCTTTTGCATTCTCTCCAAGGTCATTTTACTTCAGTGAGTTGTCAGGGTGTTGTGAGAATTAATGAGATACTCAACCCAATCCACATATTTCTCCACACCTCTGTGGATCTCCTCCACACCCCAAGGAGTACTTTATAGGCATCCTTTACTGGAATTTCAGTATGCTCAATTAAGAAAAATTTAATTAAAAATGTATTTTAAAAATAACATCAACTCCCCAATGCTTTTAAATTTACTAGCGTTCCTCTCTGGAAAACACATATTAATTAAGGATCCCAGCTACATTTGGTATTCTTTAGATGTCTTCAACTATTTAACCAAGTACTTTCCCCTTTAATTTTAAAAAACCAAATGTAACTGGGGGAAATATTCTACAAAATTAATATGCGTCTTGCACCTATTCATTGCTTCTGTACATGGAGCTCTCATTGCAATTAGTTGGAACTCTGCACACTGATGAAATGAAGCAGTTGCAGAGGGGAATGCCAATCTGGCCCTTCACCTCTACTTTCTGATTAATTTAAACTTAAATCATCAAGAGGTAATTCTTAAGGATCAGTTGATTTTTCAAGATAACTCTTAGATGGTTTATAGATATTTGAAGTTTCACCCCCTCTTGATAGTTCCCTGTATCCTGAAAGATGAGAGAGAGAGAGAGAGAGAGAGAGAGAGAGAGAGATTTAGAGGGGGAAATAGATGTGACAGTGACAAGACAAGAAAGTAGAGAAACCAAGTATTAAGTTGAACCCTAAAGGATTGAATTAATTTGCCAACTTTTGGATGAAATGGCATGGATTGTTGTAGATCATGTATTGGCTCCTTAGTAAAAGCAAAATAAAACCAAACTGTTCTACTGTCAACAATTGGCTCTCTTACAAATATCCTGTATGGCTTTGGGAAAATCACTTAACTTCTGCACTCTTCCAGTTTCTCATTTACAAAGAGGAAACTAGATACTCTCCAGGGCCTCTTCTAGCCGTACTTTCTATGTGTCTGTGCTATACTCCCATCGTCAACACCAGAAACTGTCCCTGTGTCTCAGAAATTATATTTTGCTTATCCACATTTCCTTCTAAATGAATGCTCAGTGAAAGGGCATGTGACATATCCATTTTTTATATCCACAGTCCTGCCAACGGGCAGGCCTTGATACAAGTATACTGAACTATCACACTGAAACGGCAAAAATAAATAAATGGCATAAAACTGAACAAGCTACATAAAGAACCTTTTTTTTTCCAGAAAGTAAACATATATCTGGCTTATAGTTTTAGATCTCCTTGTTTAATTTTATATTCTGAGGAAGGTGAAAAATAAATGATAGCGAGAAATAACCGGAAATAGTATTAAAAAGCAAAGTCAAGACAAGTAGAATGACCCATATTACAAAGCCTTTGAGGGAAAAAGGGCAATCTTATAAAAGAAAAGTAGGCCACAATACCCTCAGCTGCTATCCTAAACTTCAGAATACATGTATGGTCTGTGTTTAATGGTCCACAAGTGGCAAATTATAATTTTTCATCTGTTTTTATTTCTTCTTGGTAATTGAAAAGATAATAAAATAGCATCAAAAATAGCATTTATGACAGCTAACAATAAGGACCCAAAAGAAAGCAACTATTTTGCAACTTAATGAAATATCCATGTGCTGTTCTAAGAAGTATGAGTTAATCATTAAACAGAGCTGTCTGATCAAATATCAAGTTGAGTAGTTTTGCATAGATATTATCTCCCAGCATGTTAGGATGAGATTTTCATACAAAATCATTCATCAGCATTAATCTTAGCTGCCACATTAGTCTACTCTTCCAGATTCCTGCTATTAATTTTATAAATGGCAATTAACACAAAGTAATTTACCTAACACATGGGACTGTTTCACATTCTTTTCCTAACTCTCCAACAACTGTATTATTTTCCCCCCATCCCATCCTTCTTATCTGGTTACTCAATTTCCTATATTCAAAATAGCTTCATCTTTTTTCTATAATCCTCTTACTTCTATTTATGTTCTTTTCCCCACTAACCATTTCATTTTCTACCTTACTCTTCTTATCTAGCATCCAATGCTCATGGATTTGATCTTAACAAATAATAGAGTCAGCTTTCCAGGTCTAGTCAAAGAATCATTCACAATCTGCTTTTGGCTCCTACTGAATGTTATTTGGAAAGAAATTATATCTTAAAATGATCATTTAAAGGACAGGCTAAATCCTATTATTGTATGAAGCCAAATAACCCTAATATATATACAAGATAATATCATATCAATTTAGCCTCTCATAGAATCACTTTCTTTTAATTCAGATGCAATGTTCTGCCTTTTACTTTTATCTAAAAATGTTCCAAGAAAGGGCTATTGATACCTATAACAATCTAAGTCCTCTAAATACGTATTCTTCAGGGAGAAAAGAAAGGGAACATAATCACTTTCTCTCACAAATTGATATTCTTTTTTTTTTCTTTGTTCTTTTTTCTCTTTGACAGCTAGGAAACTCAACATCAAATTTTATGGCTCAGGGGATAGAGCATTGGCCTGCAGACTGAAAGGTCCCAGGTTCGATTCCAGTCAAGGGCTTGTTCCTTGGTTGCGGGCACATCCCCAGTAGGGGGTGTGCAGGAGGCAGCTGATCGATGTTTCTCTCTCATTGATGTTTCTAACTCTCTATCCCTCTCCCTTCCTCTCTGTAAAAAATCAATAAAATATATATTTTTTAAAAATTTATATTTACTTCTAGCAACTGGTAACAAAAAATATAACCAGCTTAAACCTGATAATAGAATGCAGTTTCAAATATTTCTATTTCTACTACTTACCTTCCCCATGGCTTTAGATTCAGAAATGTGTGTCATGTGTATTTGAATTCTGATGCAGTTTTCAATACAGTTGTTTTGCTGAGGTGTCATCTCCTGTCATGTCAGGAGGAGATTTTTATACAAAATAATTAATCAGCATTAACTGAATATAAAGCTTCCATGTGTTGATATATACTAAATGTAAAGTCATTGAACATTATAGAATTGACCTGTAATATTTGGAGATATGGAAGCTGTCCTTTTATATGCTACTCATGAATGCAGAATTCTATTTCATCTTTAAAAAAGTATGCAATAGTGTTTGTAGTAGTGAATAAATAGTTTTTATTTTAAATAAAATCACAGGAAAAGCACAATACATAGAATTTCCAAATTGAATTTCCAAATTTTGCTCTTATCTACATATATAAAAGCCAAGTGACCAGAATGCTAGAACAACCAGAATGACCAGAATAACCAGAACGATTGGTTGCTATGATGCATACTGTGGCTGGCCAACCGGCCCAATCAGGGGGCAGGTGAGCCTACTGTCCGCAGCCCCTCCCCTTGGCTGGCCCAGCCCCGATTGGGCCCCCACACCCTGATCAGGGACAGGGCCAGCCGGCCAACCTCCCATGTCCCCTTCTCCCTGACAGCCTGTCCCGATCAGCCCCCAATGGGGCAGGCCGGCCAGACCCCACCCATGCACAAATGCATGCACTGGGACTCTAGTTATTAATAATTTTAACCATATTAAATTTCATTAGAAATATATTCCAACAAGGAACTTTATAGGGAGGCTATAAAGGAGCGTGAGATGGTCTTTGAAAACATATCTTTTTAGAAATTCAGATAATGGTTATAATGAGATTAACATAGCCTTCAGTTTTCAACTTTTATACAGTCCATATGCTTGCATTTTAGGCAACTTTCTTCCAAATGGCCCATGTACTAGCCATACAATGCCTTTAAATTTGGCAAAAATAGTCTTCAGATGAGAAACCTGCAAATATTTTTTATTCATCATTTTTTAAGCCTTCATGAGTAATGGAAAAAGAAATGACTGATACAGAATCATTATTCTAGTACTGTGAAGTTTTATTAATATTGTTACAACCAGGAGTTCCATGGATTATGCACAACTTCTTTCTCTAACTGCTTTAGATTGGATTGCCAGAAAATGAATGACCAGGGCACTCTCATTTTCTCTATTATAGTGATTCATACATCACTCTCATCTTGATTTCTTTAACCTTATTTCAAACATTTTGATAAAATGAGAGCACCATCCTGTCTGTTTCACAGGGAAAGAGTAGAGTTGTGGGAAAAGTAAATGAGGGTGAGAGATTAATATGATAGTTTCAGCTATCAGTCTAGCAATCTATACTGAGGCCACTTGCTGTTAAGGCCAATATCAGAAGATTGTTTGGCATAGTTCTAATTCATATGCAAGCCAAATCACACAAGACTAAAAATGTTTAAAAAGAAGATTAATTGCAAATATTCGGGAATTACATAAAATAATATGTAGAATAATTTTTTTTTTAAATAAGTCACAGAAAAAATGTTTTTCAGCACCCTCTAGCTCAGGAGCTGTAGTAGCTGTGAACAACTTTATAAAATATAATAGGGACATTCATGAATTTGTTGCCATTTTATTTAAATTAAGCATTCTCACACTTGAGTGGATTATTTGTTATGTACTCCCTGTGACACATCTCATAAACATTTGTGAGATAGTAGTGATTGCTGCAGCTCTAGATATGTTTACAGAGGATGACTAGCATTTTCTTGAGGGCCTTTTTCAACATTCAAAGGTGCAAATAGTTTATTAAATATCCCTTACCAAAAATCTTTCCTAACTAAATATCTTTTATTACACAAAAGCATGAGGCACAAGAATGAAGTCTATTAAGTTATGGGTATTTAGCTGGGAGTTTTCAGTTGAATATTCTTTCCTACTTTGGTTACAAGAGAAGTATGAAATGAAAAAGAATATTCTTTTCTTTTCCATATTGTAAATGAGGAATACAGATGCCTAGGTAAGAAATAAAATATTTAGTTTATTATATCTGCATTAATAATTTCTAACTTTTTATTAGTATTAACACTATCTTTTCCCAGAATTCAGTAAATACTTTCTGGTTACTTCTAGATCAAAATTTGGTCTTAGAATTATATAGCATGACTACTGATTTTTCTTATTCTCTAGGGCAGCAGTTCTCAACCTGTGGGTCGCGACCCCTTTGGCAGTCGAACGACCCTTTCACAGGGGTTGCCTAAGACCATCCTGCATATCAGATATTTACATTATGATTCATAACAGTAGCAAAATTATAGTTATGAAGTAGCAACGAAAATAATTTTATGGTTGGGGGTAAAAACATGAGGAACTGTTTTAAAGGGCCAGAAGGTTGAGAACTACTGCTCTAGGGCAAGTGGAAAATATTCACATTTGAATTTAATCAAAGAATATTAGTTTTTATAGAATGGTAACCATTCTAAATTTGGGTTGGAAAAATAAGAATTTTGCTCTATGTTCCATCAAGTTAATTTGTTGAATTCACTATCATGGGTGGTCACTGAGCCTGATACTATGGCTCTATAATTTTATGACTCAATAGCATTTGTTGTATGCAAAGCATAGATAATGGTAGAGGAAACCAATGTTTCAGTGCATATACTACTTTTCCTTGTGGTTCAAGATGACTAAGACAATACATTGAAAGCCACAACTAACTGCTGAAAGAATGAATTAAGAAATAATATTTATGGATTTAATTTTTGTTGACCTTCTAAGCATAATCAATTTTTCTATATTCTAATGCTTCTTCTTATTTTGAAAAATAAATGGTAAGAAATGCTTGCTAAGTAATGTGCTGATCTGCAACACAAAAATTTTACAAGAAAACCTTTTTTGATAACTTCAGTCTAATCTTTTTTGCTTGTTCTTTCTTCACCTAGCAAGGTCTTCTCCAAGGTTGAAAACATCTTTTTTATCATAGTAATGAAAATACAGAAAGAAGCTCATGTTAGGTATAAGAAATTTGATACCTTTTCAAGTTTTATTATAGGAAAAACTTCATTTAATCAGAATTAAAAAGAAAACAAAGTATTACAAGAGTTTTGAGACTTTGTTTATAGAAGACAGTTTTTTAAGGGAATTTGTCAAGATCTTTTAGTATGACATACAGACCAATTTCTATTTATTCAGAATATACTTGCATTAGAATAATTATATATTGTTAAACACTTGAGGTAGAATAAGAGTTGATTAAAAATCACATTTTATAAGTGATTAAAAAACTGTTCCTTCATCTCAGAATTAGTCAGTGACAAAGCTCACTTTAGAAATCAGTTTATATGGTGGTTAAAAAGAATGTTAAAAACAAAATTTATCTTCAAAAGAATAAAATATTATTTTCCTCATGTATGAGATAGGTAAGAAAAACAAAATGTATGTTCTAAATTCTTTGTAATCTCAGACAAATGCAGCTCAAAAATAAAAGCTAATATAGATTGGAAACCCATTGACCTAAGGCACAATGTCCATCCTCTTGACATGTAAGGTTTAAAAAGACGAGAACTTAAAAATTAGTCTATGGGAGAAACCAAGATGGCGACATAGGTAAACACCGGAAATTGCTGCCTCCCACAACAACTTCAAAAATGCAACAAAAAGACAAAACAGACATCATCCAGAACTACAGGAAGGCTGGCTGAGTGGAAATTCTACAACTAGAAGGAAAGAGAAAAGCACACTGAGACTCAGAGGAGGTGCGAAAGTAAAGTGCAGAGGTACGGAGGCTCGAGCGCACGCGGAAAGGGGCGGGCACCTGAGGACGCAGCTTTTTGAATTGGGAGGGAGTCAAGAGCTCCCGACTGCTCTGAACTCCAGTTCCGGGAGGTCTCTGGGGATCCAGGACTCATACAGGGAGAAACTGGACTGTCTGGCAGCAGGCAGAACTCGGAACTTGAGGGCGGCTTTCCCTCAGAGGTGCTTGCAGCAATTACTGGGACACTGAGACGCGCGGCCCCTTAGGGCAAGGCTGAGGATCAGCCATAGCTGCTTGCTCCGCCCTTTGATTCCCTGAGACCCCGCCCCACCCAGGCTGCGGCAGAAGCTTTTGCATATGAATGCCCTGGCCCTTTGCAATCTGAAAAGTACCTAACAAACTGCAGCTGGGCCAGACAGACCCAGAACTTCCAAGAGAAGACCCAAGGCCCCACAGCAGCTTGCATTGCTTCACAGCTGGGCCTCATCTGGGCACATCCAAACCCCCAAAAAAGGAAGGGGAATCTGCAGATCTCTTCGTAGCTCCTGCTGGGTAGCCTTAGTCAGAGGCTAAATTAGCACCTCCTTAGAACCAAGAGCCAGTGTACCCAGTGGTCAGAGTGGGACCATCCAGATTACAACTCCTCATATCCATAAGGAACACACTCAGGGGGCAGACTCAGTGAGCACCAAAGCCCTACTGAAGCAAGTCTTGCCCCAGAAGGGTGTCTTCAGCACAGAAGTTCTCCCACTGCAGACACAGCTGATTCTCACAGCCAATGGGCCTGGAGGTCAATTCCTCCCATTGATACCAACAACAATCAAGGCTTAACTACAACAAGACTGTGCACAAAGCCCACAAGGGGGTGCACCAAGAGTGTCCACCTCAGGTAATTGGGGAGGCTGAGCCACTGGGCCCTATAGGACACCTAGCACACAAAGCCACTCTACCAACAAAGGGAAGCATAAAAAATGCCGAGACAAAGAAACAGGTCACAAATGACAGAAATGGAGGAAAGCAAATGACTGGATATAGAGTTCAAAACCACACTTTTAAGGTTTTTCAAGAATTTTATGGAAACCACCGATAAATTTAGTGAGACCCTGGAGGATATGAATAAAGACCAACTAGAAATTAAGCATACACTGACTGAAATAAAAATAATATACAGAGATCCAACAGCAGACAAGAGTATCCCAAGAATCAAGTCAAAGATTTGAAATATGAAGAAACAAAAAATACCCAACTGGAAAAGCAAAAAGAAAAAAGAATCCAAAAATATGAAGATAGTGTAAGGAGCCTCTGGGACAACTTCAAGCGTACCAACATCAGAATTATAGGGGTGCCAGAAGAAGAAAGAGGGCAAGATATTGAAAACCTATTTGAAGAAATAATGACAGAAAACTTCCCCTACCTGGTGAAAGAAATAGACTTACAAGTCCAGGAAGCGCAGAGAACCCCAAAGAAAAGGAATCCAAAGAGGACCACACCAAGACACATCATAATTAAAATGCCAAGAGCAAAAGACAAAGAGAGAATCTTAAAAGCAGCAAGAGAAGAAAAGTCAGTTACCTACAAAGGAGTACCCATACGACTGTCAGCTGATTTCTCAACAGAAACTATGCAGGCCAGAAGGGAGTGGCAAGAAATATTCAAAGTGATGAATAGCAAGAACCTACAACCAAGATTACTTTATCCAGCAAAGATATCATTCAGAATAGAAGGTCAGATAAAGAGCTTCACAGATAAGAAAAAGCTAAAGGAGTTCATCACCACCAAACCAGTATTATATGAAATGCTGAAAGGTATTCTTTAAGAAGAGGAAGAAGAAAAAGGTAAAGATAAAAATTATGAACAGCAAATACATATCTATCAACAAGTGAACCTAAAAATCAAGTGAATAAAAAATCTGATGAACAGAGTAAACTGGTGAATATAATAGAACCAGGGGCATGAAAAGGGAGTGGACTGACAATTCGTGGGGCGAAAGGGATGTGGGGGTGCAGGAAGAGACTGAACAAAAATTGGTACACCTATGGATGAGGACAGTGGGAGGGATAAGGGCAGAGGGTGGGGTGGGAACTGGGTAGAGGAGAGCTATGGGGGGGGGGGGAAGAGGAACACCTGTAATAATCTGAACAATAAAGATTTAATTAAAAAAAATAAACCATAATTGCTAGCCCTAACAGAGATTAACCAGCAAAAAAAAAATAAAAAAAAATTAGTCTATGGAGAATGCTCATTTATAACAGAAACAAAGAAGATTTGAATGCTGTAGAAACTGATGAGGATTTTTGGTTTATTACATGTAGCTTATTAATTATCTTCTTGGAATAATTAAAGCATTTGGTATTCAAAATAATTGAAATCATTTAAAGTAAAATATTTAACCTTGACAGTAGTCTCAGTCTGCCTGCTGACATTTATCTCAGTAAGGAAAAATATTCTCTTAGTGTTTATAATACTTATGGTACTTTGTAGATTATGATGTGCTTTCTATTTAAATAAATCAGCTATATTATTCCATATGACACTTAGTTTGCGTTCATTATGAGCAACAGAGAGCAGCAAAGGCCTTCCTTGTTTCAAAGGTAGTCAATGAGTCAATTATAGAAACCGAGGGAAAATATATTGTTTTCAGACAATGTATTGGTATGTTTTGCTTTGGCAGAGGGGTTTGGGCTAAAGAGAGATTTTGTATATAATTAATATGTAATGATTGTATTTCTTTTTCAAAATGAAATAATTTTTGTTCTTTGTTTTAAAATTAAAAACAAAATTTAATATACAAAAATGTGAAACTTAAGTATTAATGTGTAGAATTGTGAGGGTACCAGAAGTTTAAACATTTATTAAATATATATTTTTCTTTACTGTATTAAAAAATGGAGAAATAAGAATTTTTTTTAGATAAAATACCTGATGCCTCCAATTCTCACTCAGTGGTAGATCTTGACACAATTGAGGTTTGTTGACATAAAAAAATCATTCAAACCTGTAGAGAATTTCTGTAAAAGTTTATTTGAGCCAAAACTTATGGCAATTGCCAAGATGCAAGCATTCAAATGCTTTGAAGGATAACAGCTTTACAGTTTCTTATGTATTTAACATTGAAGAAAGAACAAAAGGAAGATTACATGAAGGTGGGAGAAAGTAAGGCAGGCATCGACCTACAGTTAAAGTCATGTGCTCTCTTGAGGGTGGTTATACCTTTAAGGGATACTGTTTCTGCTTTTCAAAGATTTGTTAATTTAGATGCACAAGAATAATGGACAAGGTTGGCTTAAAAACCTTTCACAGGAATTTATAGGCGTGGGGCTTGACTCTCTACCATGACCTGCCCAGTTAGGGATTTATGCTATTTTACAGTACTACTTTTTCATCCATAGGTCCCTGTTAAAACAATTACTTCATTTTCTAAAATAATTCTCAATTAATTTCATTGGAAATCATGGTCAAATTTGTTCTCAGGCCATGTTTAACCAGTTGTGTAATTTAATTGTTAGATTCTATTTTTGAAATACAGATAAAGTGGTATTGACTGTAAAAGTAATATTCTAATAACAAAATACAGCAAAAAAAATTATTGGGTTTTAAGTCCTGTTTCTTAAGACTTGGTTTTAAGTTTCAACTTTATAAATTCCCAGTAGTTTACCAATTAAATTACTACTCTTCGTTTTTCTTGTGTAGAAAATTATATCTATCCACTCATATCACATATTGTTATGAAGATCAGTCTACATTAATGCACGTAAAAGTTCTTTAAGAATTCACAGTATAAATTTTATTTGTTATTATTTGAATGAAAGATAAGGGCTATTTTAAATAAGGAAACAGAGGAACATGTATATAAATAACTCATATTCAGTAAAAACTACACAAAGAAAAAAATGAGAAAACAGTATAGCATAGACACTAAAATACTGACTGTGTATTATAACTGCATTTATTTTGTATTGTTCTCAATTTATTTCTCTATCTTTTCTTGTTCAAGTTCTAAAGAGACAGTTGGTTTTAATCATTGTTCTATGGTTTTTCTAAGACAATCTAAGAAAATTTCTTTGAATCTGCCCTCTGCTTTTTTCACAGACAGTCCTTGGTTAAAAATAAATATATAAAGAAAGTACTTTGATCCTTTCTGCTGGTTTCTTCATCTTGAATTTCTTGCTCTGACTTGTTTGTTCTCCCTCTGGATCTCTATCATGAATGATTTGAAGCTAGATAGGTAAATGGTGCTTATATCCCCAAAGACACATGTTCTCGAAGTTTCTGGACAAACTCAATACTTAGAATATGTGCTACAAAACTTTGCCATTCAAAAAGGAAGTTTCAGTCAAAGAAAGTTTTAACTTGATACTTTATTTATAGTGCAAGTTTTAATACATGAGTTTTACTAAAAATAATGTAATGCTTTACATTTTATTCAAGATACATGAAAAACAAATTTAAATATTGTAATACATTATAAAGATTTACTATTTTAATTTCATGTTCTCTGGGAATGAAGTACCCGATGTGCTAGCAAGATTGATTTGCTAGACTGTCCTTTTTAGTGTTCTTGGGAAAAATCAGCTAACCATTTCATAAATCTCAATTTCATAAAACTCAATCATATTTAGAGCCATAAAGCCCAAAAAGGTTCATACTAACTACATTTTTTGGTCTATGTATTTTTAATAGTTTTATTGAGGTATAATTTCCATACCATAAAATTTACTCATTTTAAGTGTACTATTCAATGACTTTTAGTAAATTTACACAGTTGTACAGCTACTAACACAGTGCAATTTTAGAACATTTTCATAACCTCAAAAAAAGGTTCATCATGCAGTTACAACTCTTACCTCCAACTCCAGGCAACCACTAATTTACTTTCTGTTTTTATATAGGTTTGTTTGTTGTGGACATTTCATATAAATGGCATTATATAATACATGGTTTCTGAAATGTGGCTTTTTTCATTTGTCATGATGCTTTAAATTCTTCTATGTTGTAGCATGTGTCAATACTTACACTTTTTTATTAATAGGATTCAGTTGTATAAATATGCTCCATTTTGTTTTCATCTGTTGATGGAAATTTTTATTATCTTTTTTGACTATTGGAATAATCTTTCTATGAACATCACATGCATGCCTTCTGTGGCATGTGTTTTCATTTCTCTTAACTTTATAAGAAACTGCCAATTTTCCCCCAAAGTATTATTTTGTATCTCTACCAGCAGTGTATGAGGTTCTAATTTGCATACCTTGTCACCAACACTTGTTATTGTCTGACTTTTTGAGTATACCCATTCTAGTGGGCAGGAACTGTAACTTATTTTAGTTTAAATTGTTTTTCCCAATGTCTAATGTAAAGCATCATATCATGTGTTGTTGTTTTTTTATCATTCTTATATCTTTGTTGAAATATTTTCTTTGGTGAAAGTAGTTATTTTTCTTTTTATTATTGCATAATAAGATTTTAAAAAAACCATTCTGGCTATAAGTTCTTTACCAGATATATTATTTGAAAATATTCTTTTCTAATCTGTGACTTGTTTTTTTCTTAAAGGTGCCCTATAAAGTACGAAGAGACTTTTTCTGTCTACTATTTTTTTTGTATAATTGACATAAAATAAATGCGTTTATAAAACCAAGTTAGAAATATTTAGTGTGGTTATTGCCAAATCTAAAGAAAATTAATAAGTAGGTCAAACATGGGCTACAATGCATGAACTAAGTAAATGTTAATTTATTTATTCTAAATGAATAAGTCAAACTGTAAATAGTGAATCAACAAATGAAAATTATATACAATCTCATTAATATTCAAAAAATGCAACTATAAGTCATGACATTTAATTTTCTTATTAAATCAGTAAAATGAAGGAATTATAGTACTTTTTAAAGTAAAGAAGGGGTCAGGTGATAGCATCTATTTTCTCACCTAAATTCTGTACAAATTGACAAGACTTAAAAGTCCACACAGAAGTATCAGAGACATATTTCCTTTATTACTGATAAAGAATTAGCTGGTGGATGTACTGTGGCATGACAACCAAATGGGCTTGCTAATTCCATGCTAAATCCTTCTATCAATTTAGTCCTTGAGACAGTCATGGGAGGGTAAATTTGAGTTTATAGACTACCAACACTTACCCAGGTTACTTTCTCTCACTGGTCCAGTTATCAGAAAGAGACTTATCAGATGAGTTATCAGAAAAGGGATTTATATAGGAACGAATTGCTCCTCATCATTAGAAAGAGCTGAGTAGATGAATATCTAAAAGGGAGAGTTGTATTATCAGTAAAGCCACCAACCATTTTATTTGAGAAACCAACTGTCTAACCAAAAATGTGGAGCTATTAAGAATGCTGGCAAAAAGTCTCTGGTAAGCAGTTTCTTCTGTGGCTCTGTAGTTACTAATCTTGTGAAGGGTGTGATGACTCCCTTGGTCAGCAGGGTCAGTAGTTTGGAAAAAGAGCTGGGCACGAAGTAGAGGAAAGTAAGAACAAACTGGACCTTCTCAGCTCCTCTGTGATCCCTGTCATTCCTCTAACTGCGTAGATCTTAGCAAGTAATGGTTTCTCATTTTAGTTTTCAAATCGCATGCAAATTCTTTGTTAGACAACTGTAACCTGAACTCATACAGGCAAGGGGGTTCTGGGAACCGCAATTCTGGTTTAACCCGTTGACAGTACAAACCATCAAGGGAAGTGTATCTCCTTGACCCCACATTAACTTCTTCCTATCAAGAAAGATGGCCAGCTATAAAAAATAGTCACGGGGATGTAAAATAGAGCACAGGAAATACAGTCAATAATATTGTCATTATGTTGTATCTACAATTTGGTTAATAGATTTATTTTGTATATTGTAAAAAAATAAAATAAAATAAAGAAAAAATTATAAAATAAATAAAATATTGTAATAACTATGTATGTTATCAGGCAGGTAATAGATTTATCAGGGTGATCACTTTGTAAGCTGTATAAATGTCTAATCATGATGTTGTACACCTGAAACTAATATAATATTGTATGTCAAATGTAACTGGAAAAAATTTAAACAGAAAAATGGACCAGTGACTGTTAGCATCAAACTGGCTTCTCTCTAGGATAGAGTAACAGTTGGCTAAGAGGTTCAGGTTATTTATAGAAAATTATTATTTTTTAAAATATATTTTTATTGATTGCAGAGAGGAAGGGAGAAGGAGAGATAGAAATATCAATTATGAGAGAGAATCATCAATCACCTGCCTCCTGCATGCCCCTTACTAGGAATCAAGTCTGCAACCAGGGCATGTGCCCTGACTGGAATCAAACCGTGACCTCCTGGTTCATGGATCAATACTCAACCACTGAGCTTCACTGGCCAGTCTAGAAAATTATTTTTAATGAACATAAAAACTGAGCAAGAGAGCTTTCCCTTGCCTATTTGAGCTTCCCCTTGCCTATGAGGATATTTGAAAAGGAGTAATCTCATATAATATTGGGGAAATATGTTAATACATTTTTTGGAAAGCAATTTGAAAATATACATGAAAAAGTTTAAAATATGAATGTTCTCCAATATACTATTTCCATTTATAAGCATGTATCCAACAGAAGTAATTGGAAAAGTGTGAAAAAATACATTCTTACCATTTTCAACAGCGTGGATGGAACTGTAGAGCATTATGCTAAGTGAAATAAGCCAGTCGGAGAAAGATAAATATCACATGATCTCATTCATTTGTGGAATATAATGAACAATATAAACTGATGAACAAAAACAGATCCAGAAACAGAGAAGCATTGATCAGACCGTCAAACCTCAGAGGGAAGGTAGGGGAGGGTGGGGGTAAGGGAGAGATCAACCAAAGGACTTGTATGCATGCATATAAGCCTAACCAATGGGCACAGACACCAGGGGGGTGAGGGCCTGAGTGGGGTGGTGGGGGGCAATGGGGGGATAAAGACACATATGTAATACCTTAATCAATAAGGAAAAAATGTTTAAAATATATATTTATAAATACATTATCCTTAACCTTGTTTATAATAGGAGAAACTTGTAAAACAACTTTAAGGTTCTTCAACATTAAATTGCTTTTAAAAATTCTGATATAGACAAAACTGTTATTGTTATTAATTGTAAAATATTTAACTATATATAAGAAGATTTTATAATGACAATAACAGACAATGTATAGTATGTAAATATATTAATAGGGTTACTAATAGGTGACAAGAATTCAGCTAATACTATTTTTTCATATTGTTAAATGTTAATTAAATGTTTTCAAGGGACATCCATTCCACTTAAAAATATAGTAAAACAGCCCTAACCTGTTTGCTCAGTGGATAGAGTGTTGGCCTGCGTACTGAAAGGTCCCAGGTTTGATTCTAGTCAAGGGCATGTATCTTGGTTGCAGGCACATCCCCAGTAGGAGGTGTGCAGGAGGCAGCTGATCCATGTTTCTAACTCTCTATCCCTCTCCCTTCCTCTCTGTAAAAAAATCAATAAAATATATTTAAAAATATATAGTGAAACAACTATTTTCACTAGTAAACTAACCAGTGAAAACTGACTTTTCAAGTCAATATTCTGATCAAGTTCAAGTTATTTTGTTTGTTTGTTTTTTGTTTTAAAGAAAATTAAATGTATTTTGAATGACTGTAGTAAAACACACCAGATCAAAGACTCCTAACAATGCTGGGCTTGTTTGAAAAATTTTAATGTAAAGTTGAAAATTGTGAATGCATTTACACCTTCTGAAGTTTTAATGAAATTGAGAATAGTATTATTCCTTTAAGCCTGGTGAAATGGTTTCAGTATAATGATTTTCCTAACAGTTTACTGCATTTAATGGGAGCATCAAAAACACTTTTACTTCCTTTCATAAAGGAGATAGAGCTTATTGTGGCTATTCTATTCTTCATTTTTTTCCTTGGCTTTGATTCTAAGGACAGAGCACCCTTTTCTTCCTGCTACAGCTATGACTCTGCATAAATCTCTCAGGAAAGCTCTCTATGCAGGAAATGATATGGTAAAAAAAAAAGTCTTCCTCCTTTCTATATATATATTTTTTTCTATGTGAACCTGTGGTCTGACCCTGAGTTTTATTATGAATCCCAGTTGCCAAACAACTTTTTTTAAAAATATATATTTTATTGATTTTTTACAGAGAGGAACAAAGAGGGATAGAGAATTAGAAATATCGATGAGAGAGAAACATTGATCAGCTGCCTCCTGCACACCCCCTACTGGGGATGTGCCCACAACCAAGGTACATGCCCTTGACCAGAATCGAACCCGGGACCCCTCAGTCTGCAGGCCGACGCTCTATCCACTGAGCCAAACCAGGTAGGGCCAAACAACTTTCTTTTGTGAATTATAATCTCTGGCTTCTTGCTTTGTTAGAGGCATAGGCATTTAAACTGTAAAGGCTTCCTTATATAAGCACCTTGCCATACTCAGTTGTCTTTTTTTTCAGCTCTTTCCCAGAAATAAAAGTGCTTTTGGAGTATACGCTAAAGGTCAGATTTGTGGACAAACATTTTCTTTGCAATGATTAAAGGTCAAACTATCTGATTTACATTGGTCAAATGCCATCAAGACACAAGCACATTAGCTAGTAAGAGAGACGAATGTCTAAGTATGGAATTAAACTTCATATTAACCCCTATATTAAATGAACAGACAGAAATGCACATTCTGGAGCAATGCACAAAGTGATGCGCATTTAAATGACAGCAGTGTGGTTTAAGATTGTGACCACAACTCTGATGCCAGACTTCCTTAGCAGTGACATTCATCTCTGCTGTGTATCTTTAGACCAACTTCTAAATCTCTCTGTGACTTAGTTTCCATTAATGAGACAGGAATAGTGATCATGGCTACTACATAGGATGCTATAAGGATTCAAAGAGTAAATATATGTCAAATATTTAAAAAAAATGCCTGCTGCTACTCTAACTATATGTATGTAATGATTTTTCATTTGAATATTTTTATAAAGGGAACAGGAGAATCAGAGTGAGTTAGTATCATTCCCCCAATGTTAGAGGGCTTACTGATTTGATGCTTTGTGTGTATTGCACACTTTCACATAATAATACAGGGGTGGGCAAAAATAGGTCACCACTTGCATTCTGACATTCGTTTGAGTTAATAAAGCTATTATAATCATCATAACCTGCATGTCTTTTTCTATACAAACAACTGTAGCATAACTTTTGCCCACTCTTGTATAATAGCTACAAGCAATTTTAAGGACTTAAACTGACATAGATTTTGTACTCAAAAACATTTTATATGTATTATCTCATTTTCCCCAAAACACTCTATGCAGAAAATTAAGTATGTGTGTGTATGTGTGTGTGTGTGTGTGTGTGTGTGTGTGTGTGTGTATGCAAACTGAGTCTGAGAAAGTTTGCTCATGGTCATTTACTGAGTGATAGAGCCAATCTGCTTAATGTTAAAGTCGTTGCTCTTAGACAGTATTTGGTGTGCTTTCAGAATTCAAGTTGGAGACCAAAGACATTCACACTTATTTAGTTCCACTAAATCTTTTTTTATAAATTATTTTAAAACATTTTAAAATCTAACAAAAAGTATCTCTCTTTTTCAAATATATAATTTATATGTTATTTATAACCTACTGTGTTTTTTAATACAGTTTCTGAATTAACTCAAGGTAACCTTATCTTTCATAAATCAAAATAAATCAGAGATTCTTAAGTTTTTATAGGGTGTATTTTGTATAAACTTTAATCATCTATAAAAACATAATATGCTAATTAGACCAGATGTCCTTCCAGACAACCTTCTGGGTGAAGCTGAGGCTGCGAGAGAAGCCCAGGTCCCGGGTGCCAGAAGGAAGCTGGTGCCGGCAGCTGGGGGAAGGAAGGCCTACTCTTGCACAAATTTCATGCATCAGGCCTCTAGTAATGAAAATGATCTAAAATAGCCAGAATTAACATTCAGGAGATGAGCATGGTTTAATTCACCAACATTATTACAAAGTCATATCTGATCACTTTCCAAAGAAGATAGAATCCAAACATAATATGTTGTATTCGGGATTTGCAATTTTTAAAAAAGTGTATCTCTCTTTATTTTGTAGCTCAGAGTTAATGATGTTGTGTTAAATCTTTTTTTCCCCCTCTTGAAACTTTGTAAATTAGAGCTATCTCAATTTCATTCTCCTTTTCTTCTTCTTTTTTTTTCTTTCCCCCAGACTGCTGGATCTGTGGAGGATCAAAACGGGAAATCTTTAATTTGTCTAAATCAAAGAATATAAGTAAACAATGGCTGATGGAAGAGATTAGATGTTGTAAACAAAAGACTTTCAATTTACTTTTTTACACTCCCCTTCATCTGTGTTTTCTCTCCAGGTCCACCTGCTCTGAAATGGCTATCATCAATAATTAACAAACATGAGTTGATAAAGATGTGAAGAAAAAGGAACCCTCTGCTCTGCTGGTGGGAATGCAGATTGGTGTAACCACTGTGGAAAACAGTATTAAAAATGGAACTGCCTTATGCCCAGCAATTCCACTACTGGATATGTGTCTGAAGAAACCTAAAACACTAATTAGAAAGAATATATGCCTCTCTGTTTTTATTACAACATTATTTACGAAACCCAAGATGCAGAAGCACCCCAAGTACCCATCAATAAATGAGTGGCTAAAAATGTTGTGCTACAGATATACAATGGAATATTACTCGGCCATCTAAAGGAATAAAGTCTTACTATTTACAACAACATCGATGAACTTGGAGGTTATTTTGCTGAGTTAAACAAGTCAGTCATAAAAAGACAAATGCCATATGATTTTATTCATATGTGGAATCTAAAGAATAAATGAATGAACAAACCAAACAGAAACAGACTCATAGATACAGAGAACAGACTGATGGTTCCCAGGGGAGGGAGTTTTAGGGCACCAGGTAGAAAAAGTATAGGAATTAAGAAGTTCAAATTAATAGTTACAAAATTGTCACAGAGATTTAAAGTACATCATCAGGTATATAGTCAATAATATTATAATAACTATTAATGATGCCAGTTGAGTACTGAATATAATGGGGGGGGGATACTTTGTATAATATATGATTAACCACTATGTTATTCACCTGAAATCAATACAGAATAATAGTGAATGTAAATAAACTGTAATTGAAAAATAAAATTTAAATTAAAAAAAAATCCCTGCTCTTGTGAGCTGTTAATACTTTCTTTTCATAAAATAGAAAGTGATACATTTTTCTCAAGAAACTTTAGTGTCTTTGGGCATCATAATACACACAGAAATCTAAAATTACTCTGATGCAATGGAACCTGCTACAGTTGCCCAGTGCTTAAACAAACATGCAATCTAATCCTTTTCTCATATCCCTCAACTAGTAGCCCAACACTTGATATCGCGCACAGTAGGCTGCCCACCACTTCTGCAGGAGCCGGCAGGAACCACAGCATGCTGCAGGGAGCTGTGCTGCTTCCACAGCAGGCAGGCCTGCGTTCATTCTGCAGGAGGTGGAAGCAAGCTACGGCACCCATGAGAGCCTGGAGGGAGCCTTGCCGATTCCATGGGAGGCGGGAGGGAACCGCACCTCTTCTGCAGGAGCCAGAGGGACCTGAGCTGCTTCTGCGGGAGGCGGGCCTGCCATATCCTCTCCAGGCCTGTGCTCGGGCACAGAGGCTGTGGGCTGGCCCCCCTGTCCCTGTCCGTGTCCGCTCTGGCTCCGGGGGGCTGGCCTGAGCCGGGCGCGGTGACGAAGCAAGCATTCCGCAAGCCTGCTCACACTGCCCGCTCTCAGCCGCCGCCCCCCAGGACTGGGGGACTCCAGCGGGGCTGAGAGGACTGGGGGTCGCCATCTTGTGGCTATGGGTGCCTCCATCTTTGTGACAGAGTGATGGTTAATTTGCATATTACCCTTTTATTAGATAGGATATACAATTACTCATAAATAAGGATGGATAAGGATTAAGTAAAAAATAGCCAATGGTGTGAATTAAGAAATAATATTTTAAAGTATATAAAGGTACATTTTAGTATTTTAATTTTCTAAATTGTCTTGAAACTGTAAATATGTTTTATCCCAATTTAATATCCCACATTAATTTAATTTATAGATCTCAGGGTTATCAAGGGTTCTTTTTAAATTGAGTTTATTGGTGTGACATTGGTTATTAAATTATATAGATTTCAGAAGGGTTTTAATATTACTGTTACATTCACATGTCTAATTTATATTCTAAAAGCACATGCTAAATAAGATTAAATAGTGTTGAATTATTTGCAAACTTTTCATCGTCTTTTAACTTAGAGATGGATATTTAGAATGCAAAGGTATTAATTTGCAAGAGAAGCCATAACAAAGCACCACAAAATATGTGGCTTAAAACAACAGAAATGTTGCCCTGGCAGGTGTGGCTCGGTTGGTTGGGTGCCGTCCAACTGTATGGAGGAGTTGCTGTTTTGATTCTTGGTCTGAGTTTCATACTCTATCTCAGGTGGAAGGCATGCAGGAGGCAGCTGATTGATGCTTCTCTCCCTCTACCTTTCTCTCTCTCTCTCTCTCTCTCTCTCTCTCTCTCTCTCTCTCTCCCGCTCTCCCTCTCTCTCCCTCTCTCTGCAGTAAAATAAAATAAAAAAGAAAAACAGATTTTTTTTGTCTCACAGATTTGGAGGCTAGTAGTCCAAATTCAAGGTTGTCTCTATGGTCATGCTCCCTCTGAAACCTGCAGGAAGGATTCCTCCTTGTCCTCCTTAGCTTCTGTGTGTGGCTGGCACTCTGTGATGTTGCTTGGCTTGCAGCTGCAACCCATCAGTCTGCCTCTGTTGTCACAGGGCATTCTTCCATCATGTGTCTTTGTTTTAGAGTCTCTTCTCCTCTGCTTACAAGGAAAACAGTCGTATTGGATTAGAGCTCGCACTACTCCAGCATGACTTCATCTCAATTGATTACATCTGCAAAGATGCTATTTCTAAATAAGGCATATTCTGAAATACTGGGAGTTAGGAAATCAATGTATCTTTTGGGAAAACCCAATTTAATCCATAACAGAAGGGAAAAGCCACTGTGATATAAGGGTCTATCTTATAGCTGGCACTTTGTGGTGTAACATTGGACAAAGCATCTATTCTTTCTGAGTATCCACTTCCCTCTGAAATGAATTTTAGAGCCAGGACAGACAGTATCAGGGAAAGGCAGTCCACTGGAGAGGAATGCATAGATGAGGACCTGGAGCCACCAAAATGCTTATCTTACTTTTACAGAGGATAGAGAAAAGTCACAAGATATTGGGAAGAGGGAAATACATTTTCACAGAGGATAAAGGAATGTTGCAAGATAAGGGAAAGATAAAGAGGGGCACCACATGGGCTTTGACCTTTGAAACTGATACTGCGTGGCAGAGTGACCAATGAGGGAAGAACAGGGGTCCTAGATTAAGGAAGTGTCCAATTAGAAAGGGTCATGTTCAGACAAAGAACTTCAGCATATATAAACTGGAGACAAAGGGACACGAGATGTATTTGTTTTATTTTTTCCCATTAGAGAGAGAGAGAGAGAGAGAGAGAGAGAGAGAGAGAGCAGGTTTTTCTGATTTGGGGACTCCTCCCCAGGGAAAGCTTCCAATTTTTATTAAAGAAGCCTTTTTGTCCCTGGGGAGGGGTCCCCAAGTAGGAAAAACTTGTTCTTCAACTTCGTAGGACAAGGACCCACAGAAGAATCTGCACCCCGAACCCTATGTGTCACTTCTATGTAAAATGAGGGCTTGGATATAAAATTTAAGCTTACTTTTGTCTCTGACCTGCTTTTTGTCTACTACTCTCAAGTCCATGATCTGTCTCTCCATGTCCCCTGCCTCAATACAAAAGGCTTTCTAGGGACTAAGACATAGTTTGACAATTATGTTCTACTTTCCTCACTTACCATTGGTTTCTGTATGGTTGTCTATATGTCAAACAAAATTACTTTAAATTAAGAGTATATAAGTTGGAACAATTTTATAGATACTATAACTTCAGACTTGGACATACTTCAATAGATGAACTGGTCATTTTGACCATCCTATGCCTTTATGTAGTACATTATCTTTATTCTAATTTTATATAAGACTAGAGACCCAGTGCACAAATTTGTGCACCTTGAAAGGAACTGTGGGCCACTGACTGTAGTGAGCACAGGTGTGGGTCTTGGCCTATCCTCCCCCACTCTTCCCAGCCCCTCACACCATAGTCCCCAGTCCCCTGTCTGCTGGCAGCCCTGCTCCACTGCCGCTGCTCTAACCCACTGACAGCGTCGAGCGATTGGGACTGGCGCCAGCAGTGGGTGCGAGCAGGGCTGGTGCCGTCAGCAGGTGCAAGCATCAACTGCTTCCCTAATTGCACCTCATGAGCAGGGGGAGGTAAAGAATCCTCAGGGGCGATCAGGGCTGGCAGCCGCCGCTTGCACCTGCTGATGGCACCAAGCGATCGGGACTGACGCCAGGTGCCAGCAGCGGGTGTGAGCAGGGCCTTCTCCAGCAGCTGGTGTGAGAGGCAGCTGCTGGCCCCAATCACCCCTCAGAAGCAGGGGGACTTAGAGAAACCCTGAGGGGCAATTGGGGCCAGCAGCCACCGCACGCACCCACTAATGTGCCGAACGATTGGGGCTAGCGCCAGCAGTGGCTGCAAGTGGAACCTGTGCCAGCAGCAGGTGCAAGCGCCGGGCGGGACTGCAGCATGTGGAAACAAAGAATTTTAAGTAACCATCAGAGGCTTGCCCTGATGACAGCGGCACCCCACCTTGGTCAGGCACCGCTGCGCACCTGCTCCACCATCCTGCTGTGGTCCACTCCCACCATGTTCTATGCGCGCCCTCTGGTGGTAAGCGCACGTCATAGCAACCGGTTTTTCGGTTGTTTCCTTGTTTGATCTATTTGCATATTACGGTTTTATATATATACATCATTATGCAATTACTTATCTTAGGAAGTTATATAGCTATGAATGCATCAAAAATTCCATGATAATTTAGTAAAAGTAACTATTAATTTTATACTGTCTTTAACATCTACACCTACAATTTTATGATTACTTTTTAAGGTTAATACCTAGTGTAAGTATTTGGAATTGACAAAAAATCATTAGGGCGATGAATTGGTTCCAGATCAACACAGAAGGATACACAGAGAAAACCCAGGCTTGCTTTGAGACCCTGGAAATACTGATAGTCATTTTGTATTAAACAGTCTATGTGAGTAATACTTGGCAGTCTCTATTTTAGATCTCTTTTTGTATCTGAACTTTAAACTAACTTTCTAGGCTTTAGCTTCAGTTATATTCACTATTTCAGGAAGTTCCTTGCTGAATATTCCTTACTCATTTGATGAAACTTGATCCTTCTGTCTGACCCTGTTTTAGAAGTAGTTGCTTAAAAGCCATGAGTTCTTCCATTTATCACTAGAAAGTTTTCCTCTGAGGAAACTAGGCTAAAATCTCTTCCTCGGGGACTGCATTCTTTGTGTTGAGTAAGGCAAGCCCCTAAGCAAAACTGTGTTCATCCTCCAGGGTAGTCTACTGGGGAAACATAAGGGCCTTCCTGCAGGGCCAAGGAGGCCACTCCAGGCACAGGCCAGCTCCCTGGGCACTCCTTTCAGCCTTGCCTGAGGCCACTGGGCTGCAGGTGTCCTCTCCTCTATAAAGCTCGCTGCCCACTGTGCCCCTGGGCTTTACCTCGGCACCTGGTTGAAGCCTGGAATGCTGTCTCTCTTCATTGACATCTCTTTCTGGCTTCCAATGCAAATACCTGGATACTTTTTAGTTGCAAGAGTTTTGTTGTTAATCTGGCACCTGCAATGATTTAGCATGTATATTGAAATGCTAAAAATTAAAAACGACTGTTCTGCTATTATGATTGTCTTTGATTAGAAGCACCTGACCACTTCCTGCTAAATCCTGCAATAGGGGTCAAGTTTTTCTTCTATCTGACTATATTATAAAATGCTGGTGAAAAAGGGTTTGAAATTTCAATTGAGGTTAAGGGATGCTTAAAATTTAATTGGCTCTCACACTGACATAGTTAACATAGGGAAAAAAAACAATTCAACACATTTAACATTTGGGAATAAGCAAGCAGAGAGTGAAATATTTTTCAGATAAAGGGCCATCATT
Organism: Myotis lucifugus; assembly: GCF_000147115.1. Classification (NCBI taxonomy): domain Eukaryota; kingdom Metazoa; phylum Chordata; class Mammalia; order Chiroptera; family Vespertilionidae; genus Myotis; species Myotis lucifugus. Next base: position 2,771,222 of record NW_005871122.1, on the reverse strand, counting down.
CTGTGTCAAGAAAGCTAATAAATAGTGCTGGGGGCCCGGACAGGGCAGGGAGAGGTCAATGGCGGGAAATGAGACATATGTAAAACTCTCAACAATAAAGAATTTTTTTAAAAAAGCTAATAAACAAGTTAAGTATTCTAGTAACTGTTGTTATGAAACAGTGTCCCCGCATATAACCACACCTTGCCCTTTCCATACTTTCCAGAATTCTAGACTCCATTTGTGTGTATGTGTATTTATGTGAGTGAAGAAATTGAACATACAACTGAGACATATTTTCATATTCTAATGACAACTAAGTTATTCAGCACTTTACTTCAAGTTGCCATGACAAATAAAGGATACAGAGCAAACCAATTGTTTTTTTCCTTCCTTTTTATTTTTCTCTCTTTTGTGCTTTTTAAATATACATGTCAAGTATTGTCATAGAAATTCCATCGTAGCTATGCCTGTACATAAATTATCTGGCAAACCTTGGGAACATCGTTTAAACCTTTTGTCTTAATTTCCTGATTTGTTAAAGTAAAGTGAGAGATAAATTGAATAGATAACAACAAATGAATCTTATAGTTTTTAAGTTTATCACATATCCTAAATCCACTTAAAATTAAGCTGTATAGTTACTACCCACAGGACATTTCCCCCATTATAAAATCGAGCCATAGAGAAGCAAAGTTACAGTTCTTGGTGAATTTGTAGCAACTTTCCTAACATATGCATTTTTTCTTGGACCACCTTATGCTTGTACCTCAAATTTTCACTCAGAACTTTGTCCTTTTCTAAATCCTATCCACAATGCCAGAACCTACCTTTTAAGTTTGAAAGTTGATAACAGCAAGTCTCGTTCTATAGCTTTCTAGTTTTGTTACTTTGGACAAGCTACTAAAACTTTTGAACACCAGCTTCCTTCGAAAGTTGAAACTTGTAGCTAATATATAGAAGACTACAGGGTGGAAGAGAGAAGAGATAGCAATAAAAATTTAAGAGTATGTAAGTCAAAAAGTATACAGCCCTGGCCACCATTCTCAGTGGTTAGAGCATTGGCCCGTGCACCAAAGGGTCTTGGGTTTTATTCCCAGTCACGGGGAGGTACCTGGGTTTCAGGTTCATTCCTGGCGCCAGTTGGGTACATTTGAGAGGCAACCAATGGATGTGTCTCTCTCACATCTCTCTCTCTCTTTCTCTCTTTCTCTCTCTCTCTCTCTCTCTCTCTCTCTCTCTCTCTCCTCTTCTCCCCTCATTTTCTCTCTAAAAAGCAATGGAAAAATATCCTCTGGTGAGGATTTAAAAAATATACAAAAATATATCATTTGTTATATTACTTACTCCCCTTTTTAATGGCTAAAAATAAAAACTATAGAATGAATTATGATTTTGGTTACATCAATTACCTACTCAATGAAAGAGTCTGAAGTCCTTCAGTAACAATGAAGTAGCATCCACCTTTCAACTTGCTATGTTTTTGAAGTAAAAAAAATCAAGTTAAAAATACAATGTATGGTACAATTCCACCAACATATCTATATACCTATATTGATATCAATAGCTACTATAAATACATATGTAAAGAATACTCTAGATCAGTGGTTCTCAACCTTCCTAATGCTGCGACCCTTTAATACAGTTCCTCAAGTTGTGGTGACCCCCGATTTCATTGTTACAAATTGAACATAATTAAAGCATAGTGATTAATCACAAAAATAATATGTAATTATATATATGTTTTCTGATGGTCTTAGGCGACCTCTGTGAAAGGGTCGTTCGACCCCCCAAAGGGGTCGCGACCCACAGATTGAGAAATGCTACTCTAGATGAATATTTTATAAAAACTTAATGGTAGCTATATGTAGTATTATATCTGTTTATTTTAATTTTTAAATGTTATTTTTTTCTAAATAAACTATACTCATTTCAAAACAAAAAGAAATTCACAAGTAAAACACAAAACCATGCCTGAAAAATAAACACAATAAAGTATGCCATTTTGAAAATGGCAGTCAAACAATGGTTCTGAAGAATGAATACATTAAAAAACAAAGCCAACCTAAACAACCAAAATATTTTAAAGAGAAAAACATTTAAAAAAATATATATTTGACAACTGCTCCCTTTCTTTTTCACTTTAGAGCTGAGGAAAGGAAAAAATGAATTTAGTTACAGGTGATTCATAATTCATATAAATTCATTTTTGAAGGAACTGAGCTTTAACAGTTATTAATTATTAGAAGATTTACAGTATATTTAAGGATGATGCATAGCTATGTCTGCTGCAAAAGAATGGATCCTATCCAAATAGCATGGAAATAAGTGTTGCATTTATACATAAGGAAAGGGGATTTAATTCCATCATTATTATTGCCACTTCTAACAGCAGCACAACTCTGCAGCAGGCATCATAATTATTGTCATAGGCTGGGAGGTGGTGGGAGGGCAAGAAGATTTTTATAGATTAATAATGTCTTGAGGTTGTAGAGTACCAAATGTGCTTCTTCTCTACTGGGGAGAGGGAGAGGGGAGGGAGCGGTGTCTGATTAAATCCGAGAAGCCTGAGTTTCTGTATGAAGATCTCAACAAGGAAATGAGATTGAGCTGCTTTAAAACTCATCCAGTTTAACTGCAGTAAATATTGCTTGGCGGCAGTGAAATCTTAATTAGTATTTCCATCCTGTTTAATAATTCCAGTGGGTAAGAGACACTGAAATAGTGATATTTGCCACTCCTTAAATATTCTTTTTAAACTCATTTTTAATCTCATATTTTCAAAGGAGGAAAATCTATAAACCACCCATATCTCGTTATGATTATTTGCCATTGCCTTATATCCACCTGCTTATTTTTTACTTCTCTATTTAAATTTTATTATGTTAAATACAGCCTAAGAAATTATTTCTCTCAGGGCAGGTCAAAATCTCAGTTTTATTAAAACAGAGATGTTTCCACACACAAAAAAAAGGCTAAAGTGAAAAGTGATTTATGTTAGTACAGTCTGTTTTAAGAGACATAAATACTATTTTCAGATGTGGCTTTATAAAAAGATATTTCTAGAATAATAGCATGACTCTTATTTGTATTTTTTAATTATAACGCAATGTGATATAAAACCATAAACAACGCTTCTGAAACTGATACTGATATTTTCTCAGATTTACTCCTAAATTTCCAACAGAATTTGGCCTCACTCTTTGTTCCTGTCATTCATGCAATATATATTTAGAAAATGTAAATATGTTGTGGAAAGATACTAAAGAGGCTTCAACATAGCTTCTACACTCGGGAACTGCCACACTATGCTGGGGAGATTAATCACACAGAAGAAACCAATCCATATCTGACTTTCAAAAGATTAATTGATTTTTATGATGAAAATGTAAGAGTGCCAACAGCCCTGGTCAGGTGGCTCAGTTGGTTGGAGCATCATCCTGTGCACCAAAAGGTTTCAGTTTTGATTCCTGGCCAGAGCACATACCTAGGTTACTGGTTCCATCCCCAGTTGTGGCTGATACAGGAGGAAACCAATTAATGTTTCTCTCTCTCTCAAATCAATAAAAACATATCCTAGGGTGAGGATAAAAGAATAATAAAAGAGTGCCAACAAAACAAAGTTTAAAAAAATCATTAAACTAATTTTTGGTGCATAATTTTTGTCAACTGGTTTAAATGTCTTGTTTCCCTCCTTTATATGAATCAATCAGGCACGTAAATTCCAAATCAGTTTACTTTTGTGAGTGAAAAAGGATAGTAAGGGGACAAGATGTTGGAATATTGTTGTAAACCAAGATTATCTCCAATAGAACTGGACATATACTTATCTTTTTTAGTTTATTATTTAGTAGACTCAAAAATATTAATGACTCTGCTCTTTTCTGCCTAATATTGTTTCCACATGCTGAAAGTGAAAGTACATAATTCCTTAAAAGTAACCTGAGCAAAGTCAAAAGAGTGAGCTATTCATCTCCAATTGCTCCCTATGAGCTCTTGTGTTCTTGACTAAGCAATTGAGAACATGACTGTTATCTCTCTATAACATTTCTTGGCTACTCTGACCAAATTCCTGCCTTCAGACCTTCTGGCAAAGGAAAGCAGGCATAGTCCCTATGTCCACATGTAGGCCAATCCCTACCTAGCTCACACCAGTCTGTTCTAAGTATAGTCTGTTACAAGATATTACAATCTCTGCAATGTCACAATGTAGACAAAGTCCTAATAGGCTGAAATATCAGACTCATGCTCTTGCAAGAAATCCCCAACTCTAAAAATTTAAGTGAAAAAATAAATAAACTTTTCCTTTTCTAGACTTCTATCACCTAACTCATTTGGAATGCAAGTTTTGCTATCAGTTTTGCTACCTTTAGTAAATGCTACATGGATATTTGTAATCGGTTGGTATTTTATACCTGTTGCCTTTAGCTTTAGACTTTAACTAGAATTCTTTTTAAAAATGCATCTAACATTTTGATCTATTAGTCTTATTCTTTACAAAACATGGTAAAAGAATAAAAACTATTAGCTTTATCTTTGTACAAACAGTGGGAAAAATAGAGTTGTAGTAAGAGGTGCTGAAAGGCCCTTTGTACCTCAGTTCCCTACTGTTAGGCAAAATATTTAACAGCATGAAAACAACTTAATAGTCATAGAGTCACTGGTCCCATCATTTCAAAGGCTGGGTGCATTCATCCGAAATATATTTATATAATCCTTCTTTCTATAGGCATCTCAGTAAGAAAGAGAAATCTAAATGCATGACTAACATAATGCTGTCAATATTTATGACAGCATGTAAAACTAATTCATGTCGCTGGGGGAAAATCAGCTTCTTTATAGTCCAATAGCTCTTAAATAACGAAGTTTACTTTGGATAATTAATCATAGGAATCCTGCTTACACATCTCTACCCTGATCTGTTAAATCATATCACATTTTCTTTTCATTTACTAAGAATCTGGATGATTTGTATACCCTTCCTTGATGTATGGTTTTGAAGTAGAGCTCTCAAAGGGCTCAGTTAACATGAAAGTCAATAACACTAACACTAAAAGGTGTCTGCGTAGGTGTGTTTCCTTCTTTCCCCACAATGCCATCTAGCACACTTTCCTGAAAGGTTCCTCCAAATATGTTATTTCAGCACTACTATGAAATTAGGGACCAAGAGTGGCTCATTTTAAAATAAAAATTGACTTTAATTCTTATGACTGGTATTTTAAGTCCATTTATTAACAAGTATTTCTTTCCAATATATTATACCAAAAGCTAGCCTTAAAAATAAAAAAAATAAAAAAAATAGAATTGAAAATAGAAATTCTAGTAATCCATTTTAATATTACTCAGTTTCTTGGCACCCTATTGAGTTATTTTACTATGAATACCTTAGTGCTTTATTAAAAAAAAAAAAGATGTCTTACAAAAAACATATACCGCAGCAATATGCCGTTCATATTTAAGTAAGTAAAAGAAAAAAAATGACATATTTAGCTAATTGAGGGTAGTTAATTAATGGAGGATAAAAATTATCATTGTAGAAAGGATTAATAGTGATACAGTAGACTCAATCCTGTGTTTTTGGAAGAATTTTATCCATATCTGGAAGAATAAAATGTATATGATTCACAAATATTTTTCAATGTAAATCACTTATAAATGTTTAAAAATCTTCACTGTAACATCAGACAGAGATTCTTTGAGGTGTCGTAGGAAAGAATTCAGGGACATACACACACAGGAGTTCAAAAGGCAGTGGCAAGATTCATTAAAGTGAAAGTACACTCTTGGAGGGAGAGAAAGAGCAGGCAGACTGGAGAACAACTGCCCCAGATTTTTGTGTGAGCTTTCTTACAGTCTCTGGGCTGGGAAAAGAGAGGTGTTTTTACGTGTTTGTTTGTTTGTTAACTATCCAACCCCGAAAAGAGTGGGCTTATTTTTAAACTAAACAATGCTATTCTCTGATTTTCTTTGGGTGGTATTCTGCAATTTTAGCTCTTACCCATAATTCTCTAGGTTTGCTCACAAAACTGCAGTGCTAATTTATTACAATCAGGCATAATTGAGGAGAGGTCACTTGAGGTGATATATGTAAGTCTGCACATGCGCTAATAAGAGGAATTTTTCGGGCCTCAAGATGCCTGTGATTTCTCCCCAGGCCTGTTGAACTAGTGGAACGATGTCAGTGACTCCCTTGGGTGACCACAAAGATATTTACCTGCTTAGCCAGATGTCTTTCTCCCTCTTCCCTTGTTTAAATCTAACTGCCTATTCTAACAACTCTAAGGAAAATTTTTAAGACACATAATAAGTTAGTAGTAATGTATATTATATCTATGTCTTCCTTTTCATTTTCCTTAATAGAAATAAACAATTACATGTTCTTATAGTCTGCATATTAATCCTAATAAATATTTGAAGGTTGTAATCTACCTCTTCCTTGACACTTCTTTTTTTTATATTTTATTGATTTTTTACAGAGAAGAAGGGAGAGGGACAGAGAGTTAGAAACATAGATGAGAGAGATCGATCAACTGCCTCCTGCACACCTCCCACCGGGGACGCGCTCGCAACCAAGGTACATGCCCTTGACTGGAATCAAACCCGGGACCCTTGAGTCTGCAGGCTGATGCTCTATCCACTGAGCCAAACCGGTTCGGCTTCCTTGACACTTCTTAAAAACAAACTCAAAAAAAGTTTCTTCTACTGTTTAAAATGTTTTATATTTTAATGTAATTGACTCTTTTCAAGTTTTTCACAGTTCTCTCTGTTTAATAAGTTTGCTGAACTGTGGATCCAAGATCTAGCCCTGGAATACCTCTGAAGAGTGATATGTTTGTCCCTGAATTTTCTTCTGGGATGTGAATCACTCCTGAGTTTTCCCTGCAGGATCTTTTTCAGGGTGAATAAACAACCAATCTGTTCTTAATTCTGCTATGTAAAGACTCTTATAGTCAAGATTTTTTTTAATTGCCTAGACTTGCCTTAATGTGTGAAGATGTCTTCATGAAGGAGAATGACCAGAGGGAGAGGACACCTGCAGATCCCTATGCTTAGCAGATACATGCAGCAGTCACCAACCAGTGGTCTGCGGACCAATGGTGGTCTGTGAGGTCTGAAAGGTTGGCAACTGCTGCATTAAGGGGCTTCTTTTTTATTTAATTTTTTCATTTATTAAATTGATTGGGGTGACATTGGTCAACATGAACAAAAAGGTTTCAGGTGTGGGTTTCCATGTCAGAAGATCTGTACATAGCACAGTGTGCCCACCAGCTAAAGACAAATCCTCTCCTGTCACCTTATATTAGGACTAGAGGCCCAGTGCATGAATTCGTGCATGGGTGGGGTCTGGCCGGCCCACCCCGATGGGGGCCAATCGGGGCCAGGCCAGTGGAGGGAGGGGCCTTAAGAGATTGGCCAGCCGGCCCCGCCCCTGATCGGACTGGTTGGCCTGCCTCAGTGGCATCATAGTGACTGGCCGTTCCAGTTGTTTTGGTCATTCAGGTTGTTCTGCATTCTGGTCACTGGCTTTTTATATATATAATAGAGGCCTGGTGCACAAAATTTGTGCATGGGGGTGGTCCCCTCAGCCCAGCCTGCACCCTCTCCAATCCGGGACCACTCTCACAATATGGGACCATTAGCTCCTAACTGCTCACCTGCCTGCCTGCCTGATTGCCCCTACTGGACCCCCTGCAGGCCTGGTCACCCCTCACTGCCCCCCTCTGCTGGCCTAGTCACCCCAAACTGCCCTCCCTGCTGGCCCGGTCGCCCCACACAGCCTGCTGTTCAATTGTTTGGTCGCCCCTCACTAACTCCCCCTGCCAGGCTGGTTGCCCTATGCAGCCTGCTGGTTGGTCATTTGGTCACCCCTCACTGCTCCACCCTGCCAGCCTGGTTTGCCCCACACAACCTGCTGTTCAATCATTTGGTCGCCCCTTACTTCCCCACCCTGCCAGCCTGGTTGGCCCACACAGCCTGCTGTTCAGTTGTTTTGTCATCCCTCACTACCCCCCTGCCAGCCTGGTCACCCCATGCAGCCTGTTTGAATGTCTGTTCGGTCGGCGCTTTGGTTGTGATGGCCCCTGGCTCTTTATATATATAGATCGACTAGAGGCCCAATGCACAAAATTTGTGCATGGGGGGGTGTCCCTCACCCAGCCTGCACCCTCTCCAATCTGGGACCCCTTGGGGGATGTCCGACAGCCGGTTTAGGGCCTAAACCGTCAGTTGGACATCCCTCTCGCAATCCGGGACCGCTGGCTCCTAACCGCTCACCTGCCTGCCTGCCTGATGCCCCTAACTGCCTCTGCCTGCCGGCCTGATCACTCCCTAACTGCTCCCCCCTGCCTGCTTGGTTGCCCCCTAACTGCTCCACCCTGCCAGCCTGATCGCCCCCTAACTGCCCTCCCCTGTTGGCCTGATTGCCCCTAACTGCCCTACCTTGCTGGCTTGATTGCCCCTAACCACCTCTGCCTCAGCCCCCACCACCGTGGCTTTGTCCGGAAGGATTTTCAGTCTAATTATCATATTATCCTTTTATTAGTATTGATAGAGGGCTTCTTGAAAGACACTACTCACTTAAAATCTGGTGATTCTTGAAATTCCATTTCTTTGCCTTAAATAGTTATTCACATCTTGCACTCTAGGTTAACTAATTTTAATACTGCTGAAAAAAATTTGATTTGCTGTTGAGTGATGGCTGTAAACTGTAATAGTATATAGCAATATTTTTGTATATCTGGAAGTTCCACACACTTGCATTGGAAAAGTAGAACACAGACTATTGCATAATCTATTCATTATTTTATGCTAGTGAAACTGAATGCAAGTTTGGCTGCTTGCCCCAACAAAAACCAATACTAGAGAGGCAGGTGCTTGTGTAAGGAAAAATGGTTTATTCAAGTGCCGGCAACTTGAGAAGATGGGTAATTAGTCCTAAAGGCCATCTTAACATATCAGTGCAGGCAGAGGTTTTTATAAGGAGGGGGAGGGGAAAAAGACAATGAGAAGGGGATTGAAAAGCTCTCTACTTGTAGACCAGTAAAGTCTATTCTGATGAGGATATTGAAACTGGTCAAGTGATTGTCTGGTGTGCGTCATCCTGGTT
>NW_005871122.1:2749328-2761624 GCF_000147115.1 Myotis lucifugus | reverse complement strand
TTAATCAGTCAGCATTTATAGAAACAATGTCCAAAGAATAGTGGGGTGGGTTACACTAGCACCTAGCATTTATTCATTCTCTTAGCACATTTGTATCAAATACCTACTATGTATCAGATCCTGTTCTAGGGTTACAACAGAAAACAAAACAAAACAAAAAAAGATGCCTTCCCTCCAGGAGCTTCCACTGCCTGACACATGGAAATACTCAATAAATATTAGGTTATTTTATTGAATGAATGAATGAATGAATACATAAATGAATTAGTATTTCCAGTAATGATTCCTGTATTTATAAAATGGTTTGAAAATAGCTATGTACTTTTTAGCTTCTGAAGACAAATTACTACTTAGTGATATAAGTTCTCAATGAGAATTTTTATAACATAATTTTCTGTGGGTTTTTTTGAGTCTGTATTTCTGTCTCTTATTAATTTTCTTCTCTTTACACAACCATTAGGTGTAATTATTTATGATTAATTATTATTTCTATCCAGCAGACAGCTCCATTTAATGCCAATTATTGCCAACCCCAAATTTAAAAAATGATGTAGTAAAAATGATCTCATGCTTGTTACTATTATAGAAGATATTATAATAATATCAATAATAGTTTATTTAACTATATGTTTAAAATATATATTAAATCCTTAGTGGGTTTGGCTCAGTGGATAGAGCATGGACCTTTGGACCAAAGGGTCCCAGGTTCAGTTCTGGTCAAGGGCATGTATCTTGGTTGCAGGTTCCTCCCTGGCCCGGGCCCTGGTCAGGGTGCATGAAGGAGGCAACTAATCAATGTGTTTCTCTCACATCAGTGTTTCTCTCTGTCTTTCCCTCTCTTCCACTCTTTCTAAAATTCAGTGGAAAATTATCCTCTGGTGAGGATAAATAAATAAAATATAGATTAGAGGCTTATATAAAGAGTGACATTAATAAACTTAATGTTAGACCATTTAACATTTTGATCTGGTATGAAGAGACAAATAGAACTGTTAATTATTGACTCCCCTCCAAGATAATTAGATTGAATTTTCCTGTATTTTACTTGTTTCAAAAATTCCAATCATGCAGCAAAATGTTGATATATTTCACTAAATTGACATTTATTTTGACTTAGTTTTACACACTTTCATTCATTTATTCATTTCTTTTTTTCGACAAATACTAGTATTTATTTTTCAACTACTCTATGTCACACTAGTCTGTCTTCACAGTGCTTAACCACATGGAGAAAACCCCATGGGCTACCATTGCTATTATATATCCATTAAAATCATCATTTTTCTTAATTGGGTCACATGTAATTTCTATTGTGATGAATGTATTAAACTCCATGTAATTACTAATTTTTAGTATTTATTTTAGTGTTTTATATTATAAACTATTTAGTATGTACTAGTATAAAATATTTATATTTGGTATGTAGTATTAATAGTTAGGGTTTTGAATGCAGGAATAATTTAGAGCTGGGAAGATTCAGAAGAACTTCACTGAGCCCAGCTCCTTTATTTTCAGATGCTATTAATAAGAAAGATGTACAAAAGAAGGTTTACAGTTGTATGAGAAACACAGTTTATTCTTGTATAGTTATTTATTAATTATTATAATATTTATTTTTATTATAACTACAAACCTACTTTTGCCAATCCCTGTATAACTGAGTATTATGTAGCTTATGTGTTTATACAAGACTTGGAAAGCTATGGGTCTATTTTGGTGCCATTTCTATGCAGCTACTCATTAGTATGAAAATGCAAATTTTTAAAATATTGAGAATATCACTAATATTTATATATGTTCTTTCCTTACTTAACAATTTAAATTCAAGATTGTCCATGCCATAATAACCCCATGTCATAGATAAAAACTTACAGTATCTTTCAATGGATAGAATGGATTGGTCAGAATTATTTAAAACCTATGCTATGTATAGCAACACCACAAGTGATTTAAGATAGAGTTACAGATTTTGACTAAAAATAGACTTTTGGAAAAATAGAAAAGTTAGCATCACTTCATCCAGTATATACATTCTCATGAGTGCTCTCATATTCAACATATGAACTGTCAGAGTAATCATTTACCGTGGATGCCTTTGATGGATGATTTACTCACTTTTGCCTAATGGACCACTCAGCATTTCAATTCAACAGTAACTAAGCATATTCTTTATAGTTCTAAATGATCAAACACCTAGTATATTGCTAAGTCCTTAGGGTACTCAGTAGTACTTTGATGATGATTTTGCTTATGAGCCAAGTAGATTAGGGAAGCAGAAAATAGAAAAATAAGCAATAATAAAAATGTACATACTTTGGTACTTTAATATTAAAGGAGACTGACACATTTGTGCACTAAGCCTGTCATTATAATAAAAAAGTTCAAAATTAATATACATGTATATTATATATGATAGGTATATAGATATAGATAGTACAGATTGACAGATCTCTTTAATGAAAACTTTTCACAGATGTTCTTAGTCTTAATAACAACTATTATTAATTCATAATAGTGTATTGTATCTATAATGTTTATCATGCGTTATATTTACAGTATTTTTAATTAAAGATGCACAGTAATTTTAAAAAATAGTATGTACAGATTAAGATTAACATTATGTATTTTATAAAATTGCCCAGTTTTAATGTAAATGGTCAGACCATGTTTTATTTGAAATTTGGAATAATTCTTTGTTATACTACTTCATTTTCTGTGAGATTGAGAATCTGCTAAATTTGGAGGTGCCATTCCTTACTGGGCAAGATCAGTTTAAAATTTTTTAATCAAGTTATGTTGGAAGGTCCAAAATTTGGAAACAGAGTATGATCAAAAGGATTTGCATACCCTTGTCTCCCTTTAAAAGGACAAACCTAAACAATAGCCACATATGACCACTTCCTGATCTTTGCCATAATGTCACAAACTTCACTGGCTTGAAGGATCCTGGGAACTAGAGCTGACATTCCTTAGAGATTGGTGATGTTTGCAAAGGAAAATGTCCTCAGCCACGCTCTAATAAGGAACCTCTGTTCATCATTCTCACAAGAAGAAAGTTGTGTTCTGACCCTTTTGTTATATTCTAAGGGCAGGATTGTCAGTTCTTCTATTTATTTTTCCCTAGGGCAAGATGGTGGGTCCCTGGTGAAATTTAATTACAAATCTTGCCTTATCTTCATGAAAACCAATCACACCCTTGCCCTCATTGAAGGCCAATAGGAAAATTCAAATAAAAAAAGAGCTAAATAAAGTGCCTCCAGCAGGAAATGTCTGTTATTCATTCTCCTTTATGCTGATATACATATATGTTAGAGTAAGATGCCCTAGGTTAGCATGTTTCTCCCAAATACTGTGTGACAGCTTTTAGCATATCACTTGCTATAGTAGTAGGAGCTATTCTTATTTACTCATTTTAATTCAGACTGGTAGAGCTACAAATCTATCCTAAAATGAGACACATTATTGTTAAAGTCTATAGATCAGTGGTTCTCAAACTTCCTAATGCTGCGACCCTTTAATACAGTTCCTCATGTTGTGGTGACCCCCAACCATAAAATTATTTTCGTTGCTACTTCATAACTATAATTTTGCTACTGTTATGAATCGTAATGTAAATATCTGATATGCAGGATGTATTTTCATTGTTCGCGACCCACAGGTTGAGAACTGCTGCTATAGATGAAGATTTTCATATGTGGAATTGGAAAGTTTCAAAATGAAAATAAAATGAGTACAGACGCAACACAGTGAGGTCTGCATGGGCTTCAGAGCTGTGTGAACTGGACTAAAATTCTGTTTTCCTACTTATTACCTGAGAGATTTGGAGCAAGTCAACTGAATTAATATAACCATCTCTCACATACACAGAACCCATAGCAGTCCAGGTATTAGACCTTAAATTCCACCTTTTGACATTTAAATTTAACATGCTATAAGTAAGATCATTTCTGCTGTGAATTTATGTTCTTAATAAGGGGATATGCAAGAAAACCAGTTGTACTAAAACTCTAAGAATAAATGGAAATAAAACATAAGATTTGCAATCCCAAAGCCACTTGCCATTCTGAATCTTTCTGTTTATAGAAAACACTGAATAAGCCCTTTAACTTCTCCATGTGCCAAATGTTAAGGATAAAATTGGCATACACTGGCTACAAATTAATAAAACACATGTTCAAAGGAAGCATCTCACTTTTGGAATATAATAGTTTGAATATTTTATATGCTTAAAGCTATTAAATATCAGGAAGCTGGAAAAAATAGTTTCCTTCCAATAAAAACCAGGTAATATAAACCTAATGTCTTATTTAACTCTTTTTATCTAAAAAGGCAGATTTTGATGTTCAACATTACATTTATTTAAATAAACTTTTTGAAAAGTGAAGTGTCATTCACACACATTATAAGAAATTATAAGTGCTCAAATGTATAGCTTTTCACAAAATAAACACTTCAGTGTAATAGGGTTAATAAATAGAAGATTATGAGCACTATATACTTCCCCCAGTAACTATTACCCAAAGGAAAGCACCATTTTGACTTCTTTCCTCATTAATTAGTTTTGCTTATTTCTGAAAATCAAATAAATAGACTCATACAAAAGGTAGCATTTTGGTTCTGACTTCTTTTAATCAACATTATGTTTTCTAGATACAACCGGCATCTACTGGTACATTGCTATATAGTTTTCTATTGTATGACTATATCGGTACTTATCCAGTATATGTTTTTATGAATATTTATTTCCATTTGGGAATGATTATAAATAGATAATGTTCCAAAAGAAACTTTTGTTTGTCTTTTGCTGCATATTTATTGGCATTTGTGGGTACATAAAGGTACCACAGTTTATCAGGGCTTGACCTTAGGGCTATTTTGGGTATCACAAGTAATGCTGATCATCTGCACATGTGTATTTATTGTGTTTTTGTTTGGAATATACCAAGCATCATAAAATACACCAACGTTAAACTTTATTAGGTATTACTGAACAGCTTTTCAAAGTGGTAACTCTAATTTACACATCCATCAGCAGTTTTTGAATGTTTTAATTATTCCACAACCTCACCAGTGCACTTGGTATCATCAGTCTTTTTCATTTTAAAGTCTTGTGGCTGTGTGGTGATCTCGCCTTGTAGTTTCAAGTTGCATTTCCCTGTGATTAATGAGGTTGTGAACATTTTCATCTGTGTATTGGCCATTTGGACATCCTCTATTATAAACAGCTTTTTTTTAAAAGTAAAATTTAAGTAAGTTTTAATATCTTTATTTATTCATGTTCTAAAGTAAATATGAGGTTTCTGGAGCAGAGATTTTATTCTTTACAGTGGTGACCACCTTAGTACTCCATACCCTATATTTCCCCCTTCTTCAGCAATACAATGGAAGCTGGGTAGGTGGGCCTAATTGAGCACCAAAGGGGGATTTCCTTTCCTTTTCTCTTCTGTTTTTATTTCAGAGTTATTTAGTTAGTTAGTGTTATTGTGATAAGAACACTTACATAGAATTATCCTCTACTAATTTTAAGTGTATAACACAGTTGTTGATTATAGTATGATGTAGTACAGCAGGTCTCTAGAGCTTATTCATCATATTCCACTGAAACTTTATGCATGTTAATTAATAACTTCCATCACTCCCCCACCCCGAGTCCCTGGTGACTACGATTCCAATATTTGATTTATGAATTTGGTTAATTTATATGCCTCATGCACTCCTTGGCTTTTTGTGTCTGGCTTATTTCACTTAGCCTAATGCAAGCTGCATTGATATTATTGTGTGCTGTAGAATTTCTTTCTTCTTCAAGGCTGAATATATTTCATTATATGTATACACCACTTGTTCTTTATCCACTCATATGTTAATGGACATTTAAGTTGCTTCCACATCTTAGAGTCCTCTATGAATCCTATATAATAAAGAGCTAATATGCTAATTAGACTGGATGGCAAAACCACCTTCCAGAATGACCTTCCGGAACAACCAGAAGCGAGGCAGCAGAGCTGCGATGGGCCGCGGCAGCCAGTATTGTGAGGACTGAGCCTCTTGCACAAATTTTGTGCATCTGTCATCTAGTAGTGCTATAATAAACATGAGTGCTATTAACTCTTCAATATAATTTTTAAATTTTTATTAAAATGATTGGTGTGACAGCTAATAAAATTATATAGACTTGAGGTATACAATTCTATACTACATCATCTGTATATTATACTAGAGGCCCAGTGCACAAAATTCATGCTGGCCAGGGCCTCCCTCCCTTCCCCAGCTGGCCCTGCCCCCTGGTCTAACTCCTGGAAGAACTCCCAGTCGAGGGGACAATTTGCATACTACACTTTTATATAGGATTGTGTATTTACCACCCAAGTCAAGCCTCTTTCCATCACCAATTATCCCACCTTTAATCTCCTTTACTTCCCTTAACCCCCCTTTCCCTCTGGTAATCACCATAATGTTGTCTATGTCTATGAGGTTTTTCTTTGTTTTGTTTTGTTTTGCTAAATTCCTTCACCTTTTGGGAATAACCCACCAAACCTCCTTCCCTCTAATAGCTGCCAGCATGTTATCCGAATCTATGAGTCTGTTTTTATTTTGCTTATTAGCTCATTTTATTCATTATACTCCACATATAAGTGTAATCCTATGCTATTTGTCTTTTACTGACTAGCTTATTTCACTTAGCAAAGTACTCTTCAGATCCATCAGGGCTATCACAAAAGGTAAGATTTTCTTTTCTTTATGTTTTTTGTTTGTTTGTTTGTTTTATGGTTGATTAGCATTCCTCTGTGTAAATACACCATGGCTTTTTTAATACACTCATCTACTGGTGGGTAATTGGGCTGCTTCTAAATCTTGGCTATTGTGAATAACAGTACAATGAACATAGGGGTGCATATGTTATTTTGAATTACCGTATTTTCTTGTGGATAAGAGGCTATCTTTGTCTAAAATCATTAGACTGAAAGTCAAGGAGTGTCTTATACATGGAAGTCAACCAAGGAGGGAGCTGGGAGGGTGCTTAGCTGCCCATACATTGTCAAACAGGTTGCCTCCAATCACGAGCCTTACTGTTATTGATGTCAACTGATGCCATAATTGGAGGTGGAGGTGGAGAGTGCGCAGATGCGACAGGGACCAGAGCATTCTGAGCCCATAAAGATGTCAGGTAGCATGATTCCTTCAACTTTGTTCTTTCTCAAGATTTCTGTGGCTATTTGCCATCTTTTGAGGTTTTATATACAATTTTAGAATATTTACTCTAGTTCTTTGAAATATGCCATTGAAATCATTAATAGTAAAGGGTTTTTGTTTTGTTGTTGTTGTTGTTGTTGTTTTTACATAATAGGAAAGAATCCCTGAAATTAGGAACCTCATGTAAGTTACATAAATGGTGTCCAGCTACTACCCCTCCTCCTCTAAAAGATGAAAGGCATCTGATCTTTCTAATATAAACACATCCTTTTGGGTAATAAAAATTGGAATTACCTGGATTTTTATCTTTTGGAAAATAAATGTGTTTATTTACATTGGGAGAAGAAGATAAAACAAGGAATCTTTACAAGGTATGGGTTTTATCCTATTCTGAAATGTAAATACATGTCTCCAGGCAGTTAAATCTCCCTGAGTTCTATCTGTCCTGTCATCTTTTAACTTTCAAGACCTGTCCATTAATCCAAATTATTGTTTTCTTTGCTCCTAAAACCTAAAACCTGCCAAAACTGGTTTGGCTCAGTGGATAGAGCGTCGGCCTGCGGACTGAGGGGTCCCAGGTTCGATTCCGGTCAAGGGCATGTACCTGGGTTGCAGGCACATCCCCAGTAGGGGGTGTGCAGGAGGCAGCTGATCGATATTTCTCTCTCATCGATGTTTCTAGCTCTTTATCTCTCTCCCTTCCTCTCTGTGAAAAATCAATAAAATATATTTTAAAAAAATAAATAAATAAAAAATAAAACCTAAAACCTAACTTTCTAAAACTTTCTTATTTATATGGATTTATTGTTCTTCATAAATTTGGACACTAGTTTTAGTCACTTTTTGTTCATATATATATATATATATATATATATATATATATATAGCTATTTTATTTCTTTGATGCAATATATATACATTTTATGCTAACTTCTTCCAGTCTACTAACCTTTCAACAGCTGTGTCTTATCTATTACTATGCTCATTTAGTGCAATCCTAATGAAAATTTTTATATTATTTAATTATAGAATTTCCATTTTATGTTTCTCTATTCCTAATTTGTGATGAATCTCTCTATTTTGTCATCCACTTTCTCGAACATATTAATCACAGTTCATTTAAAGACAATGTCTGAGACCTTTGATAGATGGATTGTTAAGGGCTTATTTCAATTGTCTATTTCCTCTTTTGATAATTTCTAACTATGCTATAAATTCTGTGTGAAATTGTAAATGTCCTATATGATGTTTGGTGTTTTTTTCCTCCATAGAGAATTGAATTTTTTGTTTTGTTTTGTTAATCCTCACTTGAGGATATTTTTTCCATTGATTTTTTGGAGAGAGTGGAAAGGAGGGAGTGAAGGAGGGAGGAAGGGAGGTAAGAAGAAGAGGAAGAGGAGAGAGACAGAGACAGAGAGACAGGATGTGAGAGAGACACATCAATTGGTTGCCTCCTGCATGCACCTGGACCAGGGCCAGGGATCGAACCTGCAACCCAGATACCTACCCTCGACCAAAAATCAAACCTTTGACCCTAAGCCATATCTACCAAGACTATTTTTAATATTTTAAGGGAAATCTCTATACTGTCTTTCATCACAGTTGCACTGTTCTACATTCCCACCAACAGTGTAGAAGGGTTCTAATTTCTTTACACTCTTGCCAACACTTGTCTTCTATTTTTGTTGTTGTTGTTTTGATGATGGCCATCTAAACAGGTATGAGGTGATATATCATTGTGATTTGGTATGCATATTTCCCTGATGATTAGTGATGTTGAACATCTTTTTATTGACTATTTGTATATCATCTTTGGAGAAATGTCTACTCAAGACTTTAGCCCATTTTTAAATCAGGTGATGAGTTTAGTTTTGCTTTTGTTTTCTCTTGATTTGTAGGAGTTCCTCATATATTTTGAAATTTATCTTTTATCTGACATAATTGCAAATATTTTATTCTATTCCATAGGTTACTTTTTCACTCTATTGGTTGTTTCCTTTGCTGTTCAGAAGCTTTAAGAGAGAAAAAACGACACTAAATATGTAGCTGATTTGCCCAAGACCACAGACTTAGAAAAGGCAGAATCAAAATTTGAATTTAATCTGAATAATTTACACTTGTTTTTGAAAAATAAATATATAAGTTTTATTAAAGCTTTTCTGGGAGTACATATGAAATAGTGATTATTTTAGAGAACTTTAAAAAATAGACAGGAGATAAGAATGTAAAATTCTGGCAATAAAGCCTAGAAGGAAATAGAAATATGTGGCAGGCCCTGTAGGCAACATCTGTCTTTGTTTTATAAAGTTAATATTCAATGTAAAATTACTCTGGAAGAGGCTACTGGCATCTCTTATTTGTCAATTCTATACATTATATAGTATAGTTTTGTTCAGATTGATTATAAAATTAGCAGCACAATATATTGGTGAAGATAGGATGCTCAGAGAATAGAATACCTAAGTGCAAATCTCAGTTTTGCTACTTACAGATGAACCTTATCTGATGAAAAGGACCATGAATAAGAACCTTAATATTTTTATTGAATCTATTTTCTAAATGGTATGGCCCAAATGTGGGCTGATCCAACAATTTCTATTGTCACAGTGAACTGCTGACTCACAGATATTTGATAAAATCTCTTATTTTAGTGTGTTGCATTAATAATATCTAACATTTGTTTTCTTGTTTTCAATATTAACATATAATATTAAGTCCATTTCTTGGTAATTGAATGAAAAAATAAATAAATTTTTATGATAGTTATGGTGACAGTATTTTGTAGTTCAACAGGATGATGGGGAAATGAGAGTGCTCCATTCTCTTATCTTTTTCAAAGTTGTTAGACACAAGACAATAAGGAAAAGGAGGAAAGGTTATTAACAGAAATATTCATCAGATACTTTGTAATTTTTACTGTATTTATGAAAATAAACATATATCATGCATTTGAACTGACAAATGATATATCTTGTTGGTACAATTATGATGATATATTCCATTCTGCATATAATTTCATAACACCAGGCAGTTCTTATTTGAGTCAGTTACAGTAGAAATTTGGAATGACAACAATCAATTTAGAAACAACTTGTTATCCTCCTCAAAGGTAACACAATTATGTAATTTTGTTGTGCAGAACTAGTTCCTTTCTGTCTTAGAAAACATGAATGTTCTAATTACTCATTCATCTTTGTTCAAAGACTATTATAATTCTTTAAATTGGATTCTTTTACAGAATACAGAGGTTTGGAAAATTGTTTTCTGATTGAAAAATGTGAAAAGTCAATTTACTGACTTTATATTCTCTCTTTGATGTATAAATATTTATAGTAATTTTGAATGATTCTGCATAAAGCACTTAATATTAACAATGTTTAATGATTATGTGGAATTGTAGTCATTAAGAAGTGTTTAGACATTCTGTGAATTTTATACAGAATCACTCTTAGATAAGTCAGTATTCAGGCCACATCTTTGTGCATCCTAGAAAAACAAACTAAATGAGGGAAACCTGTCATCATTGTTTACATAGTTTATCTTCAAAATAAATAGGAATTGCTGCTGCTATATAAAGCATGTACAATCTGTCCAGATCTTTAAAACTGCTGCAGTTAGCAATAATGACTGATTCTGAACTACTGGAGTCATTTACTGCCCAGTATGTTATATAGATATGGTTTCCAAGATGAAATTCTTGGGTTGGGGGACACCTAAAATATATCACCACCCTCTGGTATCCTGCACAAATTCATACTCAAGGTGAGCCTCCAGCTTAATGCATAAATAAATGTTATTAAGACCATTTTTACATGGAGAGGCCAAATAAAATCAGTTCCAGAAGCTCTAATGTAATCTGACAAGCCCATCCTGTCCATACAAATCTGATCTAAGAGGCGTCAGAACTTTTAGGCTTGACTGACATCATCGGCTCCATGTTCTGTAAGCCAATAAATATTTATGCTGAAATGGCACATTTACACTGGAAGAACAGAGTAGATTACGGAAAAATATCTCTTCTAATTTAATATCAGTAACATTTAACACAGTGCATCAGTAGCCAACACAAAGGAGCCAATGGGTCAGAAACTTTCCAAAAAAGTTTTGCTTATGATTGCAATTAAGTGACCATACTCCATAAAGTCCATAACCACCAGTTCAAGGTAGAAATAAAAAGAGAGAGAAGTAACTACACAGGAAAGATATAAATATAGATTTAAAGAGATAAACTGAGTAAAACTGTTATATTTTAGGTGCTTTTTGGTGACAACCTGGTCACAGGCTAACTATTATACTTTTCAGATGTGTTACATTGGGTCCTAGTATTCATTCAAAAAGGGACAGAAAAGGGAAGGTAAGCCAGAGGCAAAGTTTTATACTTTCCTCTCCTATACTTCCTTTTTAAAATAGGGTTATTCTACATTTATATGTAGTTTCATGATATTTTTATAAGATATTTAATGTGAAGAAGAAGTTCTGCTATTTTAAAATGTGTTATTATTACTTTTTATACTCTCAACTAGAGGCCCGGTGCACAAAAATTTGTGCACTCGGGGGGTCCCTCAGCCCAGCCTGTGCCCTCTCCCATTCTGGGACACCTTGGGGGATGACCACCTGCTTGCTTAGGCCCACTCCCCAAGAATTGGGCCTAAGCTGGCAGTCAGACATCCCTCTGGCAGCCCGGGAGCCTCGGGGATGTCCACTTGCCAGCAGGGAGCAGGCCTAAGCTTCAGTCGGACATCCTTAGCGCTGCGGAGGAGGCAGGAGAGGATCCACCACCACCGCTGTACTGGCAACCATCAGCCTGGCTTGTGGCTGAGCAGAGATTTCCCTGTCGGAGAACACTGACCACCAGGAGGCAGCTCCTGCATTGAGCGTATGCCCCCTGGTGGTCAGTATGTGTCATAGTGACCAGTCATTCCCAGTCGTTCTGCTCTTAGGGTCAATTTGCATATTACCCTTTTATTATATAGAATAGAGGCCTGGTGCATGGGTGGGGGCCAGCTGGTTTGCCCTGAAGGGTGACCCGGATCAGGGTGGGGGTCCCCACTGGGGTGCCCGCCCAGTCTGGGTGAGGGGCTGAGGGCTGTTTGCAGGCTGACCAC
>NW_005871122.1:2723973-2749228 GCF_000147115.1 Myotis lucifugus | reverse complement strand
TCAGCCCAGCTTGTGCCCTCTCGCAGTCTGGGACCCCTCGGGGGATGTCCACCTGCTGGTTTAGGCCTGCTCCCTGGGGGATGGGGCCTAAGCTGGAAATCAGACATCCCTCTGGCAGCCCGGGAGCCCTTGGGGGTTGTCCACTTGCCAGTGGGGACCAGGCCTAAGCTGCAGTCGGACACCCTTAACGCTACTGTGCAGGCTAGAGAGGCTCCCGCCATCACTGCTGTGCTAGCAGCTGTCAGCCTGGCTTGTGGCTGATCAGAGCTCCCCCTGTGGGAGCTCACTCACCACCAGGGGGCAGCTCCTGCATTCAGCGTCCGCCCCCTGGTGGTCAGTGTGTGTCATAGTGACCAGTCATTCCCAGTCTTTCTGCTGTTAGAGTCAGTTTGCATATTACCCTTTTATTATATGGCTGGTGCACGGGTGGGGGCCAGCTGGTTTTCCCTGAAGGGTGTCCCGGATCAGGATGGGGGTCCCGCTGGGGTGCCTGGCCAGCCTGGTTGAGGGGTTGAGGGCTGTTTTCAGCTTCACCACACCCCCTTCAGGGAGAGGGGTCCTGCTGGGGTGCCTGGCCAGCCTGGGTGAGTTGCTGATGGCTGTTTGCAGGCTGGCCACAGCTCTTTCAAGGTGAGGGTCCCTGCTGGGGTGCCTGGCTAGCCTGGGTGAGGGGCTAAGGGCTGTTTGCAGGCTGGTCAAGCCCCCCAGCAGGGAGCCTCACCCCTTGAGGGTGTGGCCAGCCTGGTTGAGAGGCTGATGGCTGTTTGAAGGCTGGCCATGGCCCTGAGCCACCCAAGCTCCCAGTGGAGGCTGGCTGGAAGCAGGTATCTGGGATTTATTTATCTTCTATAATTGAAACTTTGTTGCCTTTAGCAGAGGCCGCAGCCAGCCAAAACAGGCGGGAAGCTTGGCTTCCTCCATCACCAGGGCAATCAAGCCTCCTGCTTGCTCCAGCTCCGTGGCTGCCGGCCGCCATCTTGGCTGGGTTAATTTGCATATAGTCACTCTGATTGGCTGGTTGGTGTGGCTTGGGGTAGCAGAGGTGTGGTCAATTTGCATGTTTCTCTTTTATTAGATTAGATATATAGGGGATCTCACTCATTTATGGAATATAATGAACAACATAAACTGATGAACAAAAACAGACCTAGGGGAAAAATTATAAGTTGTGAGTAAAAAGGTAAAAATTTAGGCAATTATCTTCATTTTACAATTGATACATTCTATGTTTTAATCTGTAATCCACCAACCATTGATTACAGAAAATAGATCTTCAGACATGTACTTTTTATGATTCCTATATCTATCTAGAAACCATCTCCTTCTATGTCTCCTGTTTATCTTGGACTCTTCCTAAAGTGGAACTTAATTTGTCTCCCGACATGCTCTATACTTTCCCTCTTCTATATCTTTGTTCACCTATTCTCTCCCCTGCTTAAGCCACTCTTAGTAAGATTTTTAACTGTCTTCAAACACATCTTTCAAAGCCTCCCACAAATGAAAATATATCTTAATTGTGATTCCCATCTGGATGGGAACTTTTTCTTCTCTGTGTTATACATTTCAAGCATATATTATGTATTATATATTTGCTTCTAATTTTTTGTTTTGACTATAAAATTAGTAGCACAATATATTGGTGACAATAGGATGCTCAGAGAATAGAATGCCTAAGTGCAAATCTCAGTTTTGCTACTTACAGATGAACCTGAGCTAGCATTTCTTGCTTTATTTTTTTACATGCAAAATGGGAAAAATAAGACTTTACTATTTTGTAAAGTATAAATAAAAGAAAGCAAGTAATAATGGTATAAAATAGTATGTTATTTGTTTTATGAATATGCATTATTTCCCCCAAAGATTATTCTTTATTCTGTCATTTATACTTTATTTAATACTAAAGGCTCAGTGCATAAAATTTGTGCACTTGAGGGGGAGTTGCTCAGCTTAGCTGCACCCTCTCACAGTCTGGGAGCCCTCGGGGAATGTTTGACTGTGGGTTTAGGCCCACTCCCCTTGGCTCTCACCACTGCATCTGCACTCGCCAGTCATGAGCCTGGTTTCTGGCTGAGCAGTGCTCCCCCTTTGGGAGCCACTTACTACCAGGGGGCAGCTCCTGTGTTAAGCATCTGCCCTTGGTGGTCACTGCTTGTCATAGCCACAGGTCGTTCTGCCTTTCAGTCGATTTGCATATTAGCCTTTTATTATATAGGATATCAAGGTGCTTGATCTGCCATAGGTCTTGTTTTATAATTGGCTTGAAAGAAATTAAATCAATGCCTCCTTTAGAGTTTTTTTATAATAGAATCTTATAATTGTTTTTTCTTTTTTCTGGGTTTCCTGATATAGTTCCATCTTTGGTGATTTCTTTTGGTTTATAACGTTTCTGGTGTGCTTTAGTTGGTTGTTTTCTTGTCTTCAGTTGGAAAAAAAACCATACAATGATTCCACCTATAAATGGCTGCATTCCAGGGTGATATAGAGAAGACTAATTCCCTTTACTCCTGTCTAGCTGAGCTCTGTGGAGGCAATATGCATATCTTGCAAATGAAAACTTTTTATGAGGTGCCTTTATTTTGCTCTATTGTTACAATAAGCAGTGTGACTAATACACATTGGGATCTTAAGATGCACATATCTGTACAATAAATTTCTCAGGTGTATTTTATATTTATCCCTTTGGCAGTACTAAGAGGGTACTATGATTATTGCCTTTTATTTTCAGTTAAGACAAAGATCTCCAAGAGTTTACATGAAGTGCTCAAAGTTACACAGCTAATGAAATGGCAGGATATGTATCTAAAGGCAATTCTATGTGACTCTAGAGAAGGTAGCTTTGGGCTAGACGGGTTCTTTATATTCTAATATTGAGAGTTTTTCATTGAGCTTCAATATCCACCTTTATTATAAAAATATTTTCACTAATTTATAGTTCTTTACAGAGCAAATTTTAGTAAGAAGAATAGCACTAAAGCACTTAAACTCAATCATAAGTGGATGGAAAAGTACATAAAATATTATGGTTGGATAATAGCAAACTCTTAATTAAGAACATTGGTCTCCAGGATTTATTTATATTCTTCCAAAGCTTTGTATTTTGTAGGAACCTGAAATTCTTAGTTTTTAAAATATAAGCTCTGAAGAACTTAGCACACAAAGTGCATGCTGTAAATTAAATATTTGAGGAGAAGAAAAAACACAACAACACATGAAATGCCAGAATACTACAAACAAGATTAGATAAATGCTCTCGACTGGGCAAAGAATAAAAAATGGAGAATCAGAGAAAGGCAATAGAAAATATTTGGTTGTCTTAGTCTCCATGAAGAAGTCTTGTGCCTTGTCTATGCTAGGAAGTTCAGATTGATTTGGGAAAGACATAGCAGAAAGAACCTACATAACCTAGACTCAGGGCTGAAAGACTTGAAATAACCTTAAAAGTCAACAAGTGCTTCAGAGTATCATAAGGCATAGCAGAACATTTTGTCTCATTGTTAAGAGAAGCCATCTATGTTATAAAGTACTGTGAGACAAGAGGAGGACTCTCATTCACAACAGGGCTACTTAGCATCCAGCTCATGGAACAAAATCCAAAGTCCAGTGAACAACAAGAAATATTAACAGATAGAAGATGGAAGAACACAGTGGCCAACTGCCAACAATTTCCATAAAATGCCACCGTAAAATCTGAGAAATCCTGACATAACTTGGCATAAGGTGTAGGGCAGACCCTGAAATGAAAGTTTTCTAATTCTCTCATTCCAAGGAAAAGAGGCTCCTAACAGAAAATTAATTTTAGGTGCAGAAAATAAAGTTATATTTTGTGCACAGTTAAGTTTATGATCAGAAATTCATAGCTATTTATAATGATTTATTTTAATTTCACTAGTCCAATTTAAACCAATATTTTCAGAATATAATTTACTCAATTTGAATAAATTAATTTTTAAAACACTATACAATATGTGGATAAATAACATTAAGTACTTATTCTATAGCTGTTTATAGCATTTCTAAAAATGAAATATCACTATACATAAGTTTATTGAGAATAACCTATAGCTCTTTCTTCATTGTCTACTCTTTTTTGAAATCATTTTCAATAATACAATTAAAATATTTTAAGCTTTATTGCATTTCCTTTTTAGAAAATTGCTCCAAAAATTATAGATTGCTAATGCTAACAAACTTGTTTTAAAATCTTTCACTCTTTCCATTTTCTCTCACCAGTTTTGAGGATGTTTCCAAATCCCTTTCTCTTCCAAAACAAACTTCTAAACAATGACTCCCCATGTTGGCCAGGATGACTTTTGACTTCTCCACTATTTATTGCAACCTTCAAATTTATCTTTGGGACTTTCAACTACTAATGCTTATTCTTTGTTTATTTATTTACTACTGTGTAGCAAACTAACCCATGATTTAGTATCTTAAAATAACAACAGATGCTTATTTGTGCACAGTGCTATAATTTGAGCATCACTAGGCAGGGAGTTTCCTGTGCTGCATTTGACATCGGCAAAGGAAAGTCAAAAGGAGCTCAGATTCATTTCCAAATGGCTTCATTCAATCATCTGGTAAGTTTGTGCTGGTTGGTAGACAGGAACTATGCTGAGGCTACACAGGCAGGTGTCTTCATTTTTCTCCATACAATCTCCACATGGGGCTAGATTGGGATTACAGTAATTGTCTCTGGATATTAGAATTTCTCACATAGTTAATGGTTTCCGCCATGGACAAAAAGGACAAAAATCAAAGGTGACATTGTTTTTACATATTAGGCTCAGACCTTAAGATCATTACTTCTAATATAAGTTATTGACTACAAATCTAAGGGGAGTGGCTGCTCAAGATTATGACTAGCAGAAAATATGGGAAGGGTCGGGTACTAATGAAACAGATTGACATGCCCTTTTATCATGTAGATTCCCAAACTCTCAGGTATATAATTTTTTTTCCATTATTTCAATTCTTTCATAATGAAGAAAGAAAGAGAAAAGGATGTTAATCAAATAACCAAATGCAAATTGTAAAGTTGAGAGAAGAGGGGAAGAAAACACAGGTCCAAGGGAAAAAATAGCGTGTGCAGTTTCTTTGGTTATGAGGAAACAGGCTCTATATGAAGAAGGCCAGTGGAGGCTGGAATGCAGAGAGTGAGGAGGGCCATGATATCAGACAAGGCTAGAAAGAGGGAGATGAGTCTTGTTGGGTCTTTGGGGCTGCATCAAGGGAGTTTTTTCTTTATTCCAAGAACAATGAAAACTTATTTAAAAGAGGGGGTAGGGGTAGATGGAGGTTGGCAAAAGGAGGAGAAAATGGAAGCAATCTGTAATGATGTCGACATTAAAAATTAAAAAAAGAAGAGTCTAAACTAGAAAATCACATGGTATGATTTCCAATTAAAAAAATCACTTTGGCTGATGTGCAGAGTTTCTCTATTTATGAAATTAGAACAATAAAATTACCTCATAATGCCTAAGTGTTTAGCATAGTGTTGAGCATTTATTAAACACTCAACTATTAGTTCTTATTATTACTGCTGTTTGTTGTTTCTGGCAGCTTAGAACTATATATTCAAAAAAACCAGAGAAGTCAAATGATGGCGGTTTGCTGGAAATACAGGAAAGAAGAGAGCTTCTAAAAATGCCAACCACATCTGATACTAAAAACTCAGCTGAAGGTTCAAATGCTTCCTTTCAAATAATACACACATTCAAGCACTGTGTGAGTATGTGAAGAATGATGCCTAAGAGAGCCTGACATTTTGTTTAGTCAGATAAAAAATGAAAATTCTGACTAATGCATGCTCTCATAACCAAAATATAATCAGTCAGCTACACAGCTCAGTCTTACATGAGCTTCCAGTACCTTCTAGAAGTTCCAAGGAGATTATTCCTCCTATAATGTTGGTAGACCATTTATGCCTTGCTTCTACAATGTATACTCATTTGAGGACTTATTGGTCTTTTCTTGCCACTTGCCTAAGTCAGGAGTCCTGGTCTAATCTTTCTGGTCTTCCACAGTCAAACTAAGTGGCAGCATGAAGCAACAGCAATACTGAAGGAGTCAGATATTCATCAGGCACTATATGCTTAGCATTTATTTATAAATTCATTAGAGATTCATTCATCAAAATTTTACCAAGAGCCTACTATGTACCAGATATTTTCATTTTTCTATGTTCTAGCAATCCAGAAAACTGTCAGAAATTTACATTCTAATGATAAAGGACAGAGGCAATAAAGGAATAAATAAATGGGAGGAAAAATAATTTCATTTAATGAGAACTGTCATAGCAATAATGAAATTAGTTATTGTAATGGAAAATGACTAGTGTGTTTGGGGTGGGAGGGGTATATATTATATTAAATGATATGAAGGAGCCACACAACATTCTGAAGCCTAGGGTTCTAGGAAGAATAAATACTAAATAAAGTTCTAAAGGCCTGAACAATATTGGAGCATTGGAGAAACAGAAAGAAGGTTAGTGTTGTTGACTCATGGTCTATCAGCCGAGAGGGTAGGGAATGAAGTAAGGTGAGGTAGGCAAACCCATATACTGAAGACTCTCATGCCCAAACTAAGGAGTTCGAAATTTCTTGTATGTGCAGTGGAAAGTCAGGGAAAGTTTTTAGCAGGTGAAACATATAATCTGATTTATGTTTTAGAGCTATCTCTTGGGCACTTAGTGTTGAACAAAGAAGAGGGACTTCAGGGAAATAACTTTGCGTACTGTTTCAGAAGAAAAATAATAGTGATTTAGATCATAGTGGACATTTGGGTGCAAGATTTACTTCTATTAGAACAAATAAGACCTTGAGTGTGTGAATAATTTGGGGAGTGGGAGGTATCACTTGCCAACAAAATAAATTTGTGATAGCAAGAGATGTCAGTGCTCAGGGAATAATTGGGAGAACAGGATGAAATAGTTTTTTCACTCTGAATTTACATAACATAACATCTATACTAGTTTACATAACATCTATTATGGTTTAAACATTTTAAATAAGTGGTTGTTTATGGAAGAGTATGGAGGAATAAAGGAGAGTTTTAGGCTAATTCTAACCCTGACTCCTCTAAAAGAAAGAGTCCCCTTTTCTCTCCGTCTCTATTTTGATTTGGAAGAGAGGTGGATGTGAAGGAGGTTTCCATGTTATCCCTGCTAGAAGTGATAATAATCATGATCCCAAAATGCACATATTAAATGATATGAAGGAAATATTAAATATTTTGGGGAATATTTGATACAATAAAATGGCCAATCTTGGTGATCTGAGGAACAAACCCGTTTTTGTGCTTCTTTCCACTAATAAAAATTACTTAATGAAAATAATACAGATTGAAAATCAGTAGACATATTTTGTTGGGGGCATATGGCATGCAGGAAATGTTTCATTAACTAGCCTTGTGATTAGTCACATGCACAGGGTATGTCTCACCTGTGATTTACAGACTCATGTTTCTCCTTCCTCCTCCAGGATTCAAAGATAATCATGTGTATCATGAATAAGGCATTCTAGGGAAAGGTACATTTGAAATACAATCCCTAATAGTCCAATCTTTAAATGTGAAATCGAACCACTAAGTGATTTAGAGACTTGTCCTAAGTATCATGCATGCTGAGTAGCATAAACTGAGTTTACATATTGAATTCTTAGCTTAAAACCCCTCAATCATGCTAGAAGTCAATCTACTTTTTCAAAATTCATGTTTTAATAACCAAAACCTAACACGCTATCTTTAAATATCAATGAGTTAAAATGCAGACTTTTCAAGTCTAAAAGTGAATGTGATAATCCTTAAAGATTAGAACATATAGGAAATATAAAAATGTTAATATAAAATTAGACTTAAAATATGTATATTTTTCATAAAGCTTTACCTTATCAAGTTCTTTAAGTATGTATAGAATCAACTAAATAATTATTACTAAATTTACAAACATTTTTAATACCAAAATAAGCTTAAAGGTAAAATACTACGGAACAGCAAAATCAAGAATACTTAAGAATTAAGTGCAATAACTGATGTTTCTTAACCTTTATTAGTGTATAATCTTTAAAATGGCATTTAACCATTGTCATCATATACATACACACAATTTCAAACCTCTAAGAATGGTATATGGTACATTTGTTTTTTAAAATTATTATGCAAAACGTATTAATGACAAGTTTTAATGCACTGTATGCCCTGAGTGGGCTGTGATGCTCCTCTTGATGATGTGTTTGCCTACTGTGGTAGGTGTTTACATGGATGTTATTGATGATTTAAGCAACCAGCTCAGAGGCTCCTTCAGTGGACAGCACTGTCACCTGCCATAGGATACTTCAGCACGCTCCCATTAAGACAACCACTCAGCAGTTTTTCCAAGTGTTACCTATCAGCTACAAATACCTGTTTACTTTCAGTTTTACTCTGTGTCAACATAAATTAATAGCGCTTTTACAAGTTAACTTCTTTTACTATCCACTGCTTTCTCTGAGAGCGTTAATGAATTCATATAACAGCAGTGACACATCTCTCATATCTGTAACAGCACTTTTATTTATCATATTTGATTTGTAAGTTAGAAAGACATAAAATGATCTTACCAAAAAAAAGTATAATCATATAGGACACCTGTCCTCATTCATCAATAAACTGTAGACTATCAAGTCACAAGGATATGTGAGCAAGTTGGTGTAACTGGTAGAACATAATTGCTGAAGAGAGCCCTTTGGAGTCTGAGGGTCCTGATAGAAATAATTTCTCACCCCAGACCTTGGGTACATTAGGAAACCTCTTTAAATGTGTCTTCACTTTTAGGCCGAATAAAATGGAAGTAACTACTCCTGAGAATATATTGCAGATGATATCCTTAATATGCCTATCACATATTAAGCACCTGATAAATTATAGATACATGAATATTGTTATTTTTGTGAT
This sequence comes from Myotis lucifugus, assembly GCF_000147115.1. Lineage (NCBI taxonomy): Eukaryota > Metazoa > Chordata > Mammalia > Chiroptera > Vespertilionidae > Myotis > Myotis lucifugus. The sequence continues at coordinate 2,740,300 of NW_005871122.1, read as the reverse complement.
TATTAATATTAGAAATACTACTTCTATTTGTGGCAGTCTTAACATGTCTGCTGATTATTTGAATCCCCTCCTATATCAATAATCTTCTCCCCATTAAATATGGACTGGCCTTACTAACTTGCTTCTAACAAATAGAATAAAATAGAATGTGGCAGAAGTTGCTGTGTGCCTTCTATGACTAAGTCGTATATTGTGATAGCATCCTTCTGGCTCTCTCTCTTTTGGGATTCACGAATTTGGAGCTCGGAGCAGCCATGTAAGATGTCCTGGATCCATCATGCAGTAGAAATCAGGTAGAGCTAGAGAGGTGACTAAGGAGAGTCAGCTTAAAACTGCTCAATGATGCTGGAAGTCAATCTACTTCTCCCCAGCTATGTGGTTTTTCTGGTCCACACTAGTACCAACTGTCAGGAATGTGATGGTGCCAGCCCAGCCACGGTTCGCCTAGCACTGCATGAGGAATCCTGTACGAGATGCTATTGTTCAAGCCACTAATCAAGGTAATTTCTAGACAGCAGTAGGTTACCAAAGCACTATTACTAAATTGCCCCATTCTTTCTGACGTTTCAATCTCTCCCTTTCAACATCTCCATCATCGACTTTCCTTTTTATGAACAGACTAGAAAAGTGTGTAAGAGGCGGGCAGATACGGAAGGTAAAAGGTGGTAGACTATTGTCCAGACTACAAGTACGGATAACAGTATGCTGCCTTTTGTGCAAGAGACAATGGTACAGTTTCTGTGGGCACATATAGAGGCTCTAGACAGCTGTATCATGCCATGTGTCCTGGGCTGTAAAACTGGAAGAAGGACCCGGGTTTAGGAACATTGGACACACAGTTGCCATCTGCATAGCCATTGCGTTGCAGTTATGAAGCTCCACTCACAAAGCACCACCCCCCTGAAAGTGCTCGACAAAGGCATCTGCGGACATCCCAGAGGTCACAGGGTTTCACACACAATGGGAAGACACCTTCAAATGAGGCCCACCCTCAGAGAACGCGTTAAAGCATCTAGGTCATAGAACCTTAGGATATTCTATCTGACATGGACATTCAGGCTTCATTGCAAAATATCCCAAAGAATAAAACAGGACAAAATGGCTTTAACAAGCCAAGCTAGTCCCAAGACATTATCACTTTTTTTTCTGATTTGTATCATCAGTGCTTAGCTAATTTATTAATTAAAAGGTGCAGCACATTGATGAGTTTGTTGTATTTGTTTCACAGGATAATTATTAAACATAACACTGACTCCGCTCGCTCTGCAGTTTGGCTTCAGGAAATTTCACATGTGAGCTTTTCTCACTTCAAAGTTTTAATCAAACCCTCTGCTATCTTAAAACCAAGTTCAATTATGAAATCATTATATTCCTGCAAAATTGTTATTTGTGGAAGAAATTTAAGCTTGGCAAAAATTTGTTCTCCGGTTCCTGCACGATTCCTCAATATGACTGAGATTTCATGTGTACAGAAAAAGTGAGACCCTTTCAAACTCAGGAGGAGGGTCAGTCTCCCACCAAAATTTGTTGAAACTTGGTTAATCTGCATTAAAGAAATTCTAGTTCATTAGAGTAAAATTTGGCAGTATAGAAAAAATTATACTGAACACAATTTTTTACCTCTTTCCTTAGCCTATCCACAACTTTCATCAAAACTGGGAATTTCCAAGTGCTTTCCTCTGTCCCCATTTTGTCAATCCGTTTCCCTGGTCTGCCTCCAATGTACAAGATTTTCAAGGTCCAACTATTTGGAGATAGGAAAAAAACAAAGCAGAATTTTGTTTGCTCTTAATGTTCTCTGAAATATGTGACAAGCCCTGCAGGAAATAACATTTTGGACGCCACACTCTCATTACCACATTAATTGCCTCTGTCATGACAGTTTGGGCCTGAGCAAATGTCTGGGAACCTGCTGAGCTTCTCAGGAGAGCAACACAGGCCAAGGGAAAGTGGGTTTGTAGTTCCCCAAGCAGCCTGCTAAAAGGTGCTGTTATCAGAGCATGCTTGGGGTGCATCTGCCTCATGTGAGTCACTGGGAAATTGGTGGGGAAGGGGCTGTCAGAAATCTTAGTCTCTAAAAATGTATGAAAAATATTCATGTAAACAAAGTAGAAATAGGGTTAAATTATATTTATCAGCAGGGCATTTTCACAATAAGTGACTTTCCAATTGACTGTATGTCAAAGCAACACAGGGTGAAGGAAGTGGGGAGGGGGGCTGAAGATAAAAGCTCCAAATGGGCTCTTTGCTTCTTCTCCTCGGAAACTGAATGAACATTGTGTAATCAGAGCAGCTCATGAGGGCAATTTGAACCGAGTGGACAGTAAATAACATTTGAAGTCAAAGCAAAATAAAAACAAATTTCCTTAATACTTCCCCCTTCCCCAAATACCATTAATCTTAAAGTAGTATTTTAAATTAATATAATTAGAGATTTTACTTATTAAAAGTCAGGCTAAGGATGAAAAGTACCATGTGATTACGATGTTTATTTTTTCTTTAAGCCCCAAAGGAAACAAAAATGCAGTTTTCTTATATAGTTCTTTAAACTTCAGTGATATTTGCTATATTTAAACAATTACAAAATTTAAGGGAAACATTGGAAAACGAGTGGGGTGAATACAATATGTGTAAAATTTGGTTGAACACAAATAGAACATACCTTTGATCTCTCTGAGGTGCTTTCCTGATTTATAGATTACTGGAGTTACCATAAATCAATCAGCTATCTTTATAGGTTATATTATTAAGGTTTTATATACTCTGGTTTGTTTTCTCCCACTTTATTTTCAAATTTGAGAGATTTATGAAAGCTTCATATATTTATTTTAAGTATTTTTATTGATTTCAGAGAGGAAGGGAGAGAGAGATAGAACAACAATGATGAGAATCACTGATCGGCTGCCTCCTGCATGTCCCAAAGTGAGGATCAAGCCCGCAACCTGGGCATGTGCCCTGACTGGGAATGGAAGCATAACCTCCTGGTTCATAGGTCAATGCTCAACCACTGAGCCATGCCGGCTGGGCCATATATTTATTTTTTATGTTTTTTTCTGTCTCCTGTATTTCTTGTCAATCAAGTTGCTGCCACATCATTTGATGTATACTATTAAAGACTTACTATCTTCATCATATGTTATAAAGTGTCTTTACTTGTCACCTTTATTTATTTTTTTTAGATGAAAGCATCTATTTGGAACAACTTTGCTTAACCTTTATTTTTCAACATTTGAATGATATTGTTTTGAGTGAATCACTTTTATACGTCACAGCTTTGAATTTTGCTTTGTAGTAAAATTTAAAAGGTTTTCTTGTTTCCATTCATAGATCAGTTATAGTGATTTACAATTGATCCAAAAATATGTTTAATATTAGTTTTAGCATATTATATGCTTATCCATCTTTGTAGGTTCTCTTTATTTAATGTATTTTCTCGGTTGTCTGTTTTCTCCCTTTCTCTAATATATACACAGTTTCAGTAATTTTTCCAAAGATGACCTTTATATCACGTTTTCATAAAATAACCTTAATTCTCTACTTCTATATAGAGTATACATATGTACTGTAAAGGAGATTTATCCTATGAAAAACAATATAATTTATTGTCTGTTTTCTTTTCTTCCATATATAAGATATATCCTAGAGAGTATTTCATTTTCCCCTGGTACATAGTACAACTTACAATATGTAGACTTAATGCTTATGGATATTAATATATTTTGGAACATTTATTCTGTTCCATTGTTGTGAAACATTCTCTTTGGACTATCTTCTAAATCTATCATTTTCTATTTCTTCTTTAATGTGTTAATTATTGTGGAGTTTTTTTTGAAGGTGGTTAATTTCTCATTTTTATTCTCCATATTCCTTGTGTTTCACATCATCACCTCTCTTTGTTTCATTCAATTTCATCTTAAATTCTAAGATTGTTTTATGTCATTTCCTTTTCTGCATTTTTGCAAGTTCTTGATTTGGCCATTTCTCTCATTTTGGGGCCATATGTTTTCTGAATTCTTATATTTTAGTTATTTTAGTTCTGTGTTCTTTCACAAATACAATTCATGGTGGAGTCCTTTGTTAAAATTTTCTTCTTGCCGAATCCGGTTTGGCTCAGTGGATAGAGCGTCGGCCTGCGGACTGAAGGGTCCCAGGTTCGATTCCGGTCAAGGGCATGTACCTGGGTTGCGGGCACGTCCCCAGTGGGAGATGTGCAGGAGGCAGCTGATCGATGTTTCTAACTCTCTATCTTTCTCTCCCTTCCTCTCTGTAAAAAATCAATAAAATATATTTAAAAAAAAATTTTCTTCTAATAAGCAATATCATATTTACTGATAAGTGTTTTTCTCCTCTTTGTAACTCTTACTGCTATTTCCATAAATATTATAGTGTTGTTGTGCTGGATCCTTTTTAGTTACTGATGGTTAAAGGAGTTGGCTTTTATGAGCCAGTTGCACTATTTGCTTTATTTTTATTTTTCGATGGTGGGGAGGTGATAACATTCAGGTTTCCTAAGACTGTCAGTTGCCTGGATGACCAAACGTTTTATTAAGATATAAACGTTTCCACTGTGTCTCTTCGAAGACAAGTTCAGGAAGGATTCTGTCATATATTATATACCTTGGCTTTCCACTGACTACTGTAACCAACCTTTGCTGGCATCCAAGGTAAATAATGTACACTTAAGACATATTTTTTTTTTTAGAATTTTTGAGTTTTGCTACCACTGGACTTTCACTTAAACTCCATTGGCATCCTAATAGATGCATGCCCTTGCTCATTACCTATCCTAAATATTGGCATTGCCTGATGGATTCTGTTACACTTCAGCCCTCTATCATTTGCAATTCAGGATGGATAATTTATTATCGAGAACATATTTTGGTAGTTCGTTCTGGGATCTGCTGCTGCTTAGCTCCTCAGAGCTTCACTGTAAAACACCCTGCCCTTTCCTGTACAATGTACTCTGGAATCATAGCTTCCTGCATGACTTGGATTATTAGCAACTTTTTACCTATGTTGGCATTTATACAAGCCTTCTTTTTGTCTTACTGTGTCAATGAAAGTGTAGTTTGTCTCTTTTTAAAAAATCTTAGGCAGGTTTTTCAAGTGGTGAACAAGAGAGATTCATATCTAAGATGCCACCATATATATACCTGTATCATTTCAATTTCAATTTAAGAAACTCACATCCATAGTGGGTAAATTATATGCTGACATTCCCACAAGTAGTGACAAAGAAGGTACTAGAACTCAGGTTCTTAAATACGAGTGTAATCCTCATTTACCACACATATTACCTTTATCTACTCTATTACACTAGACATAACTAGGAATCATTAGTGTTTCACTTTTTATACTTAATAATGTTAATTAATATTTTACTGATATATATCATTAATTTCTTACAATAATGATTATTTACAAATTCCTTTAAATGTAATTCTGTTTTGGAGGTGTCCTAGGCTGGTAGTCAGTTATTCCACACCAGGGAAGTCATATTTCACATTGTTTGCAGATAACTATTGTGATTGCTTTGCTATGTCAATTATTAATTATTTAATATCATCTCTGGTTTTGTCTCACTAATAGACTATTGATGTATTTGGGTTCAGTTGGGGGTTAGTAACACAGATGCTTATATCAATTCTAGATTACATATCAATTCTAGATTACATGTATATATATAATGTAAGTATATATATTTTTTCTACTATAACGTATATACACTAAGTGGCCAGATTATTATGACCACCCCATCAGTACTTCATTGGGTCACCTTTTGCCTTCAATACTGCAGCGATTCTTCTTGGCATTGACTCCATGAGATGTTGAAAGGTGATGCAAGGAATCTGACACCATGCCTGATGAATAGAACTGTCCAGTTCTGTGAGATTTGATGGTAGTGGAATCAGCTGCCTGATGGCTCTTTGAACTTCATCCCACAAATGCTCAATTGGATTGAGATCTGGTGATTGTGGGGAACACCTAAGCAAGGTAAAGTCTCCCTCATGTTCTTGAAACCACTCCTGCACAATACCAGTATCGTGGCATGGCACATTGTCTTGTTGGAAGAAGCCATCTCCATTGGGATACGCCATCAACATGTTAGGATGAACTTGATCAGCAACGACACTTAGGTATGTTGTGCTATTCAGACGTTTATAATGATCTGGCCCAACTTCAGTGCAAAATTATAGCTAATTTGCCTATAAACGTCAGGTGGTCATAATAATCTGGCCACTCAGTGTATATTTATATGTGTATAATTTCATATAATTGATGTCAATTAAAAATGTTATCATTTAAGGAGGAAGAAATAAAGAGGTCAGTGAGAGAAAAACACTGAAACCACCAGAAAGGTTGCAAAGCTCTTGAATGATATAAGTCCTTGTTTTCATTTCCCATTCAGAACTATGGGAAACAAAGAAAAATAAATAGCAAAATCTACAGACAAATTCCCCTTCAGAATATAATGTTGGTACTACAAGGAACTTTTAGAGATGGAAAAAATACTATCTATATCCTATATAATAAAGAGGTAATATGCAAATTAACCATCACACCCTCATAAGATGGTTGCCTACAACCAGGCCTGCAGGGGGGTTAGTGTGGGATGACCAAACGACTGAACAGCAGGCTGCATGGGGCAACCAGGTCGGCAGGGGGGCTAATGAGGGATGACCAAACGACTGAACAGCAGGCTGTGTGGGGCAACCAGGCCAGCAGGGGGGCCATGAGGGGTGACCAGGCTGGCAGGGGGCCAGCTGGGGGTGACCTGGTGGGCAAGGGGGGGCAGTTAGGGGCAACCAGGCTGGCACGCAAAGGCAGTGAGGGGCAATCAGGCTGGTGGGGGGGCAGTTAGGGGTGACTATGCAGGCAGGCAGGTGAGCAATTAGGAGCCAGCGGTCCAGGATTGTGAGAGGGATGTCCGACTGCCGGTTTAGGCTCAATCCCCAGGATCGAGCCTAAACCGGCAGTCGGACATCCCCTGAGGGGTCCCGGATTGGAGAGGGTGCAGGCTGGGCTGAGGGCCCCCCCCATGCATGAATTTCGTGCACCAGGCCTCTAGTCTATACTAATAAAAGGGTAATATGCTAATTAGACCGGGAGACTGGACATCTTCTTACCATCTGACTTCCTTCCGGACAAAACCATGGTTCTGACCATCTGACTTCCTTCCGGACAAAGCCATGGTGGTGAAGGCTGAGGCAGAGGTGGTTAGGGGTGATCAGGCTGGCAGGGGAGGGCAGTTGGGGGCCATCAGTCCAGCAGGGGAGTGGTTAGTTGGTTATCAAGCTGGTAAGCAGGCAAGCAGTCAGGAGCCAGTGGTCCAGGATTGCAAGAGGGTGCAGGCCAGGCTGAAAAACCCCCTCTCCACTGTGCACGAATTTTGTGCACTGGGCCTTTAGTCTAATCTAATAATAGACAAACATGGTAATTGACCATACCTTCGCTATGCCTCCCATTGGCTAATCAGCACAATATGCAAATTAACCACCAACAAAGATGGTGGTTAATTTGCATACTTAGGCTCCAAGCAGTAGAACGAAGCCTGACGGCCCGGGGCCGGTGAAGCAGCGAGGCCTGACCTTTCTGGGGCCGGCAGAGCAGCGAGGCCTGAAGGCCCCGTGATCAGTGGAGCAGCGAGGTCTCATGGCCCCAGGGCGATGGAGCAGTGAGGCCTGATGTTTCTAGGACCGGCAGAGCACGAGGCCTTGCGGCCCTGCAGCCAGCTGAGCAGTGAGGCCTGACATTTCCGGGGCCAGCGGAGCAGCGCAGCCTGACATTTCCGGGGCCTGGCGGAGCAGCGAGACCTGACGTTTCTGGGGTCGGCAGAACAGCGAGGCCTCACGTCCCTGGGCCGGTGGAGCAGCGAGGCCTGACGTTTCCAGGGCCGGCTCCAGCCAGAACTCGGCCAGAGCAAAGGCCTGGGCCCCGGGTGCCGGAGGCAAACCGGTGCCAGCAGCCAGGGAAAAGGAAGGCCTATTGCACGAATCTCTTCATGCAACAGGCCTCTAGTCCTATATAATAAAAGTCTAATATGCAAATCAACCAAAGGGTGGAACAACCGGTTGCTATGATGCACACTGACCACCAGGGGGCAGGTGTCCAGTGCAGGAGCTGCGCCCTGATGGTCAGTGCACTCCCACAGGGGGAGCACCGCTCAGCCAGAAGCCGGACTCACGGTTGCCAAGAGCAGCGGCAGTGGTGGGAGCCTCTCTTGCCTCCATGGCAGCACTAAGGATGTCTGAGGCCTTCCAGACTGCAAGAGGGCGCAGGCTGAGCTGAGGGACCACCCTCCCCAAGTGCACGAATTTCATGCACCAGGCCTCTAGTATATATATATATATATATATAAGGCTAAGCTACTGTCTGACTGTCAAACAGGTAGCTGTGATGCACAATGACCACCAAGGGGCATACACTCAATGCAGGAGCTTCCAAGCTGTGGTGACTTGGCTGTGGCAGTTCTTGGGTGACACACTCTGGAACCAGAGAGGAGGGAGCCCAATTCCAGGATGTGTCACCGGAGAACCACCCTCTCGCAACCTGGAACCCCTCAGGGGGTATCAGAGAGCCAGTTTTGGCCAGATCCCCGCAGGCCAGGCTGAGGGAACCCCACCTGCTTGAGGGACCCCACTCACTCTGCAGATGCCCTTCAAGCCACAGCGTCTCCCCAGGTACGGCCAGCCAGGGAGGGACTGTGGGAGGTTGGCTCTAGGGCATGTCCAGCCCATCTCATCCAGTCCCGCCCCACTGGCCACCTTCTAATTCATTTTCTTTCAATGTGCACGAATCCGTGCACAGGGCACTAGTAAATTTTATAATCAGCATTTTACACACACATTTGCCTTAAATATTGCAGGAGACATTACACAGCCATTTTAAATTTCATAGGTCACAACATCTTCTCTAGAGGCTTCAACAGTCTCAACAAATGCACATAGAAATTATTTTCAAGGCTCTAATACCATAAAGTGAAAAAGATAGAAATTATCATGAGCATGTGGTTGAATCCACTAGCTTCTGTCTTATCTGTAATAGTTTAGCTCACTGGAGTTTTTCATTGTTTAAACTTCTTCAGTCAGAGACCACAACAATTTTCATTCACCAACCAATATCTACCAGTGAGTAGCAATCTACGTGTTCAGCTTTTAAAAAGCTGGTGCTCTAATGAATGTGTGGCAGAAGGTACATGACAAGATTACTGAGCAGTCACCCTTGCTCTCTTCTTCTCTTGGGTTTTTCTTCTCTGATAATAAGGTCTGAGCAAGCTGCACCACCGAAGATGGTCAATTTTTCTAAGAGCTGTATTTTGCACACTTGTTAAGTTGGCTACTATGTGATTCCTAAGTCAGCAAACAGGATTTAGAAACATTCAGATGACTTTATCCAAAGGAGTGTTAGTTCTTTCTTAGAACCAGCCCTCTTTCTGCAAATATAGTTTAGCACCAATAACTAGAATTTTACATTAAAAGGAATCTCACTCTTTCCATAATAGAGGAACCTTTTGGGTAATAGCCAATTGATAGGACATGCTATTTTCAATACAAGCAGTTGCTCCTGCCAAGTAAATTCTTGAAAGAATAACGCCAACTCTGTCCTCCAGAAGCTTGCTGAAGTGGTCATTAAGAGCACAATAGTGATGCCTGAGTCAAAACCACCCATTTATTTATGTGAGCCCCTAAAGGCAATGCCTTACTTCCTCCAGCAGTTTGCCAAGCTACTACTATAGCTGATGCATCTCACTGGATATCAATAAACCAAATCCTCTTTTAGCAAATGGAAGAGTTAAAGAATAAAACTTACCCAAAAAGAAGAAGCAAGAGGCAGACTAACCCTCACAAAATAGAGTTAGAAGGTCTGAGGTTGTTCTTATAATGAGATATGTTTCCCCTCTCAGGAAAAGTTAGCCCTCTAGGCATCCATTCACTCATTAGCAATGACAACCACCACCATTACCACCACCACAAAAATGCCTGTTGGCTTAAAACACACAACTAATGCTAATAAAGAACAAATACTAGTAATTTCTTTTCCTCACTGGCAATTCTAATTGGCAAACATATCCAGATTGCAGATAGTTAAACACTCCAGGAAGGGACAGATGTGCTCTTTCCTCCCTAGGCAGAGCCTTGGCATATTGGGAGTGTTATGTATCCTAATTTTACAAACCCCAGAGGCAGCTGATTTATTATTATATAGAGTATAAAGGAGATGTCCCTTTTTCACATAAGTACTCAGTGTGAACCCATGAGACAGACTATTTCCCACAGCAAGGACTTGGTAAAATACTTGATTAATCTTCTTTTACTTTTTTATCCTCACTCGGGGATATGTCTTTATTGATTTTAGAGAGAGAGGAATGGAGGGAGCAGAAAGGACGGGAGAGAGAGAGAGAGAGAGAGAGAGAGAGAGAGAGAGAGAAAGAGAGAGAGAGAGATGGGTATGAGATGGAAACATTGATTGGTTGTCTCCACTACATGCCCAGACCTACATGTCCAGACCAGACCAGAGATCAAACCCACAACCAACGTATGTGCCCTAATAGGGAATTAAACCCACAACCTTTTGGTGCATGGAAGGATGATCCAACCAACTGAGCCATCCAGCCAGGTCTTGGTTAATCTTAATGAGGCCCATACAAAGATGAGAATCTGTATTCCTAAATTGATTCATCTAAAGTTTTCCAGAAATATCATTTTTCTAGACAAACTAGTGTATTGTAATGAACTCAAAAGGCATAAAGTGATTTCTGATTCTGTTTATTACTAACCTTTAAAGTTAGTAAGGTTAAATAGCTTTTAATTTTACTTTTTATCTTCTAAGTGGGAATAATCTTACCCTTGCCCCAATTGACTTACAAAGTTCTCTTAAACTAAAAGATCATACGCGAGAACATTTCATAAATTATAAACTATCATACAAAGGCTTCTTGCTTTTTATTGATTGTTGTTGCCCTAGTCCCTTTTGACCACTTTGGTAGACTAGAAGAAAATAAGAATTTTGTTTCTGCTTAGTTTATATATTTTGTCACTGGAGAGAAAAAAAATGCCAGAGTGTGGGGTTATCATTTGCTCTTTATACAGTTCAAAAGGGTAGATATTGAATTAAATCAGCAAAATATCTCTTCAACTTCAATGTAGAGACATATAGAACCTCATTCTCTGAAAGATACTATTTATAAAATATAAATGTAGATTCACTTTTCTCTTGCTCCTCACTTAAGTCGACTTAATGTCTACTGTCATCTTTAGTAGGCATTGTCTCCGTATTTTTCACCGGCTTTTAGAAGGGTACATGAAATATTCTGCTATCTGTTAGGAATGCCTGACACTGGAGCTTGATTCATGTTTAAAGACCCCTGAATTTATGTCCATACTTCTCATCATGCAAAAGCATGTATTATTTGATTTTTTTAAAAAAATTTGGGCATACCTGTATTTCTCTGTTGAGAACAATGTTAGAAATGGTGTCTCTTATTCTTAATTCTAAATGTGAGAAAAGGTCAATTTAGGCCAATTAAATCAACTGAAGATAAAGAAAGAATATAAAACAAGTAAAAAAGAAATAATACCTGTAAATAATGACAATACTTCCCAGAGGCAAGTCCAGTTCAAATACATTTGTAAGCAGTTTTGTCCTTGTGTATCACCCAATAAGCAGAGACAGATTGTACTCTGCATACTGAGAGTGCACAAAATGCTTGTTGCTTAAATGTTTGGATGATGAGTGATTTTTCAAAATGGGAAAAAAAAGAAACATGTAAAATGCTATGGCATATCTATGGTGATAAATCAGTGCAATAATAAGGAACAAAAGGAGTTTTTCATTTAAAACTTTTAAAAGGTAAAAAAAAAATCAAGAAGCTTAAAATTAGAGTAAAATAGTTATGACAGTCACAGACTATCATCTAATATCTGACAAGGTAAATGTCTAAAATCTAAAATATTTAAGACATTATTAAGCAGGCATGTGCTATTATAGGAATAAAAAATATACACTTAAAAGTGACTAGACCTCTGAAGTGGTATTAATTTCATTGTAACGATCAAAAATGAAGAAAAAAGTCCACAAACAAAATGGTATTTTATATAAATGGTGTCATTATTATTATAGATAAATTGAATATTGAAACTTCCTACAATCTTCCTGAAAACTATATATGCTGACATCTGAAAACAAAATCTATAATAAGAAAATATAGTGAAATAGTACAGAAAAGGGAATTTCAGCATTAAAAATATGGGCACCCAATGGAAGGCAAGAGTAAGGTATATGAAGTGACTTTTATTTTCAAAGAAGAAAAATGGGGTTAATATTGAAATTTTCAACTTGGAATATACTTGTATACATTTTAGATCGAGAAAGTAGCTTATTTCTCTAAATGTGAGGGTTTATGACTGAGTTCTATTTCAACAGGTTATTTTAACTTAATTTTAAACCTACATGTAATTTACAAGAAACATGATGTATGTTGCTTAGCTTGATTTTCTTTTTTTAAATATATTTTTATTGATTTCAGAGAGGAAGGAAGAGGGAAAGATAGAATCATCAATGATGAGAATCATTGACCGGCTGCCTCCTGCACTCCCCAACTGGGGATCGAGCTCGCAACCTGGGCATGTGCCCTTGACCGGAATTGAACCCGGGACCCTTCAGTCCACAGGCTGACGCTCTATCCACTGAGCCAAACCAGCTAGGGCTAGCTTGAATTTCTTATAGCTATTGATCTTCAGCAAACCTTTCCATTTCCAATATAAGCTTTAAATAATATTGTATGAATAAATACAATTGAATTTGCAGAATGCTATACTTAGCTCAAAATTCAGAACCAACCTGGCAGGCATGGTTCAGTGGTTGAGCATCAGTCTATGAACCAGGAGGATGTGGTTCAATTCCCAGTCAGGGTACATGCCCAATGTGGGGTGTGCAGGAGGCAGCTGATCAATGATTCTCTCTCATCTTTGGTGTTCCTATCTCTCTCTCCCTCTCCCTTCCTCTCTGAAATCAATAAAGAAAGACATTTTTAAAAAGTTCAGTACCAAACTATGCAGAAAAGCTCTTGGTTTTGCCACTATAAAATGCATTTTTGTATCCCAACTCAAAATGTGGAGAGCATCCAGAATAAAAAGACATGTGCAGGTCACTGCAAAGGAAAAGATAACACTGAAACAACCTTTGTATTCTTGTTGATGTGCTTGAATGTATTATTATGTTTCTGAATAGCATGGCCTATGCAATGAAAAGGAAATTTAAAGGCAGTGATTCATGCAATGAGCAAGGTGCCTGTGTCACCAAAATCTAGGCTGAACATGTGAGTTGGACTGAATGGTGAAGTCTAACGTTATTTGTTAATTGATGGAAATTTCTGACTAGGTTCACAGAAAAGGAAATCAATGGGAAGAGGATAACTGTTGCATTTCCATAGATGTAGAAGGAAACAAAAAACAGAGCAAAAAGATTTTTTCAAATGCTAATTTAAATACAATAGCAGGAAATGTATAATAATTTAAATAAATTTGGGAATAATTTGTTAACATATAACATACTAGTAAGAGCACTGTAGTCTGCCACATGACACCCTGCTATATTTTAAAAGAATCAGGTTAGCATCAATAGCTAACCAAGAATTAGATTGTATTTCTTCACCTTCCTATTTCCAAATGACATTTGTTCTGTCTTCAACATCACATTTATGACCCTGCTCCTGGTGTTCAAAAATAAAACAAACATGAATATTAAGTAGATTGATGCAGCCAAAGAACTTTAGAAATAGAAACATATACCGAAGTGAATAATAAGGAGACACCGACCCACAGAGGCACGGAATGACTTTGTAGCAGCCCAGGCCTTTGAAATCATAACCCCACAGAGCAAGCACAGCTTATTCCTAATATTCCAGACTAGTCCAGGGAAGCCCAACCAGCCAATCACCCATGCCGAGCTACAGACGAAACACAAGCACAAAACACAATGTGGTATCTTTCTGCCTGTGCACTTTTGCTAATATCATTCCTTCTGGAATGGCTGTAACTCTCCTTCTACATCTGATGTGATTTGAATTATTAAATGGCAGTTCAAGCTTAACTTCTTTTTACTGGTGACCCTATATGCAACTCTTCCCCTCCTAAATACTTCTATTACCAGTCTTGTGTCTGACTGTGCTTACTGCTGTCCCCTCTATTTTATACTTTTTCCAATACATGATTAGCTTCTTACACAAATAGAAACTCCCAGAAGAGAGGGACTCTGTAATTGATTATTATTATATACTAGAGGCCCGAGGCATGAAATTTGTGCAAGAGTAGGCCTTCCTTCCCCCAGCTGCTGGCACCGGCTTCTCTCGGGCACCTGGGACCTGGGTTTTCCTCACAGAGGGAGGCCCCGCCCACCCACTGCAGCCTGCCAGTCGGTGGCTGGGGCCTCCCTCTGTGGGGCGATCATGGGGCAATGGCCGGGCCCCAACCAATCGCATCACACCCGCCTTGGCTGGCCTGGTGCCAGTGGGTGTCATAGCGTGGTCCTGGATGGTCGTCCAGATGATTGTCTGGATGGTCAGTTTGATTGTCTGGATGGTCAGTTTGCTGTTTGGCTTTTATTATATAGGATATCAGCATAATGCTTGAATTGTAGTTACTCAATGAATGTCTGTTAAACAAACACACACACAATGAATAGATACTTAGAAATTGTGAGAGTAACAATTCAGAACAATTATTCCACAATGTGATTTGAGAGCAATCTGTATCCGAATTAGCAACAAGAACTGACCTCCTGGCTGTTAAGACTTTGAGGATGAGGAGAAAAGTTTTGAGGGATGGAGGCGTGGACAGCGTTTGAAGACCATTACTTTGCCTCCTCTAAGATGTAAATAAAGGTCTTTTGCTCAAACATCCATCAGCTTTTGAAGGTCCCTGCTGAAACACTTCTCTAAACTCCCATCTACTATGTGCATGTTTTTGAGAATACTCAGATCTCATCATCAATCATGATCTTCATTCAGCTTCAATCATCTCTATGTATCCTGCTAAAATATCTTTCAATGCTACCTGTAGGGAAAGCATCATTTCACACATCTGTATTAAAATATAAAACCACATAGGGCTTTTTGATATTTAACATTCATAAGTCCTCTTTGAATATGTAGCTGGTAAACTATCCCCTCAATTTTGTTTGTACAAATGCAACTATCAGTAACTGGGGTTTTGTTCCAAAAGATAACTACGGCTCCTTCACACCATTAATTCTGGAATGCTATGTATTTGCTACCTTTCCAACATCATGTCTTTCTGTAACTATTTAGCTTTATTTGTTCAGAGGCCAATTTCTAAAATATTAGCAGAGAAGCATCTGTAGGTAATGGGTTAACTTAGCTATTTTCAGCAAAGTAAAATACGACAAGTTACTGTTTAAAAGGATAAATGACTAAAGAAGAGAGGCTTTCAGGAAGAGAAAAATCCAACTTTTAGCATAAAAAATTAGGAAGTTATAGGGACAAACATTGGACTATTTAAACTTGTGTTTTTCTTCTTTGTTTTGTTGTTCCTTATGACCATGGCAAGAAACAATTAAGACTACTGTAGCTGAAAAAGATACAAAGAAGTTGAATTAATGCTTTTCTAGGTTGATTAAGCCCAGAAGCAACATTACATTGTTTGTGCTATTAACACCATGCTGGAGAAAAAAGAATATATATTTAAAATTATATATACACATATACACACTGCAAAGCAAGGGGATTTTCATAAATCAAAGACTTTATATCTAAAACCATGGAGAATTGTGCAGGATTTCATGAGGTATTAAGAACTTTACAAAATTTTATTTATTTCACTTCACATTTCCTTTTTCAAAAAATTAAACCTGCATTTTAGGTAACACACAAGATGCAGAGAGGATAAGACAGAACTGTGATTTGTACAATGAATATTACACTTCAAAGCCCATAATCTCTTTGCTCTAAAACATTATTTTAATGGGGAAAAAAGATTTAAACTATTCTTATCAAAGCTACAGAGAAAAGTTTAATATGCAGAACCAGAAAGGACAGTGAAATTGGTTCATAAATCACAGTGTGCTTTCTATCCTTTAATTTCTGCTCAAAACTGTTTACTATTCTTTATTTATTAGATTTCTACATTGAAATAGTAATAAAACAACTGGCGAATGGTGAAGGGCATGATAAAGCACAAAAGAATACAAAATGAAATACTGCATAAGGTCAATATCCCTTCTACTACCCATTCTCAGAGACAACCGATAACATTGATTGTCCCATTCTCACTAACATTGATTTGTTTGTTTTTTATTTTCTCAGAAATAT
>NW_005871122.1:2692863-2723854 GCF_000147115.1 Myotis lucifugus | reverse complement strand
TAATTCATATTTTTCACATATGCTCCTATTATAATCAATCTGCTATTGCTGGATTTCTTTTCCAAGGTTTTATTAGTACCAGACAGTGGAGTCGTTTACATATTCCTATGTGCATATTTACATTCACATTCTTAGAAATGTAATTTCCAGGTAGTTTGTGTGTTTGTATTTTCCAATTTCAGCAACATTTTTCAAGAGTTTTACCAATTTTTACTCTCATAGTCAGTGTATGAAGTGGTTTGTTTCCTCTTATACTCACCGACACAATACTATCACATATTTTTTTATTTGTGCCAATGTGGAAAGTGAAAAATGACACTACATTATTTGTTTAATTTGCATGTAATTACGCAGAAGATTGAGCATGTTTTCATATGCTTAAAAGTAATCTATCTTTGTTTTCATTTATTGCAGTGAACGGCATCTTCATGTTGTGCCTGTTCTCTTTTGGTCACTTTTATCACTTTCTTACTGATTATAAATACTCTTTTATAATAAGGAAATTATGGTTTTGTCCATCATTTGTGCTGCATATATCTTTCCATGTTTATCTTTTGATGTGGTTTATGAATTATTTGCCCTGTAGAAAACTTTAAATTATGAGTCAATTTTATCAGCAATCTTTTTCTGTATTGCTTTAGGCTGCTTATGTCTTATTTTAAGTTTGATTCTATTGGATGTTTATTTAAAAGACTATGCTATGGTTATGTTTGACTATGGATTATATTTTTTTATTATTCTAACTTTTTTTCCACAGGGAATTTATTTTAGTAAAACAAATAGCAATCTAGCTTTATTTTTTAATGCTTACTTAGTTGATTGCCCCAACAAGAATTTGATTTGCAACACTGTAATTATGATATGTTAAAATTTATAGATAGATTCTGGTGTTTGTGTTTTGTACTATTAACCTGTCACTTTTAATTTATGTAGCAATTACAAATTGAATTATCTCAATTTCACAGATTTAATGTATTTTAGTGGCTGGAAGGCTAGGGTAGTATCACTCGAACACAATGAAGTTCTCTCAGTATTTTTTTTTCTTTGTTAATCCTCACATGAGGATATTTTTCCCATTGATTTTTTAGACAGAGTGAAAGGGAGGAAGGGGTGAGGGGAGAGAGACAGCAAGAGAGAGATCCATGTGAAAGAAACACATTGATTGGTTGCCTCACAGACATGCCCTAACTGGGGCCTGGGATGACCTATAACCCAGATACCTGCCCTTGACCAGAAATTAAAGCCACGATTCTTCATTGTGAGGGCCAACTCTCTAACTATTGAAGCACACCATCAAGGGGTTGGCTATTCTTTTAAATTTAAATTTTTATATGGAATTTGGAATTAGCTGGTTTGTGTTTGTAAAGTACTAGTTGACTATATTTTGGAGATTACATTATATTGAAAAAGAATTTTAATATTACAATATTGAGTTATTTTCTAAAAAGCAATGTATGTATTTCCATGTATTCAATGATCTTTTTTCTCTTCAAGGCCATTAAGAGATTTTTTCATTTATTTACATGAATACTGAACATTTTTACAAATTTTATTACTAAGTATTTTGAGTTATAAAATTTCCTAATTTTTATAATTAAAATAATTATAAGGTTGCTTTGCAGATTAAATGTAAAAAATAAATCTAACAACAGTGATTAGCTCAGAGTAAACACCCATATGTTAGCTATTATTTTTATTACTTATTGCCTAATTTATAATAATTTTATAATCTCCCACCTTATTGTATTTAAATATATTATTAGTTTTAATAACTTTGTTCAAAATGTAATATTTATATTATTTGGGTTTTCTCATATATAGACTCTGACAACTATAAAATGATTATTTTATGTTTTTTTACCTCATTTTTATATTTTTCACAATTGCATTGACTTGTACTTGTAGAAAAAATTTAAGCAATACCAGCTATAGTGCACATCTTTTTCTGTTCCTGACCTAATAAAAGCAGCCATCTGTTATTTTTACCACTTATGCATTGATTTTTTATACACCTTTTTAGGCATCGACATTTGACTCATAAGATATTGACTGCATTTGTGACTTTTCTCCTTTCAATTATTCAGACTTTTGGACATTACACTATCTTTGACATCTAGGATAATTCTTGTTTTCAAACTTTTTAAATTTATTGCTAGATTCTATTTACTAATGCTATTTAGAACATTTATGCACATATTTATGAATTAAAATGTTTGGTCGTTATGATATGCTGCAGTGTATGTTTTGGGGTATTATGTAGAATTAAACTTGCTTTATGTCAAAAGTTTTGAAGGTATTTCTTATTGTTATAGGCTATGGAACTTGAAATATAATTAGAGTTATCTGTTCCTTGAATGTTTTCAAGAAATCCATTGGAAGGCTTCTACTTAAAGCAATTTTTATTTCATAGTATGGGGCCTGTAAATTCTTGAGATAGAGAGGTAGACAAACAAGCAACTTTATATATTTTTTTATTCTTAGCAATAATAACTGCTATGTAAAAAAGTTCTGGGCTTCTTCATATTTCACACTTTAGGCTTTTTTGATATAGAATTGAATATACATTCTTTTGGAATTCATTCAACTTTCTTTGTATTTGTAGTTATTTGTCAATTTTATTTTCAAATGTGTATATTTGTCTTTTTTACATTTTGCTATGGATTAGTGGCTAATATTGTTCTTATATTTTTTAGAGACACCCTCTTGAAATTATCTGTGTTCTAACTTTTGCCTTTTTCTAATTTATTAATTTTTGCAATTTTCTGTATCAATTTCTTCCTCTTGTCCTTAAGTTAATATTGATTTTCCTTTTCTAGTTTCTTGAGTGAATTCTTAACTCATTTTAGTAATATTTCATAATGTATAATCTCCTTTACTTAAAGACAACTGATATTAGATATTAACCACATTAAAAAATTCCTTGACAGTAACCCCTAGATTAGGATTTGATTAAATAACTAGGTCTTATAACATCCAGCCAAGCTGAATAATGAAACTATCACAATGATGAAACTCAGAAGTGGAAAATCATTTCTACTTTAAATGTCCATTCTTATGACTTTCTTTTAAGGAAAACTCGATAACCTCACTTGATGTTCCTAGATTCTCATTATCTATGTGTCCCTTAACATGAGGAGGTGGGGTGATAACGCAGGGTGGTTAGCTTACCTAAATAAGGTATCTGCTTCTATCACACCAAAGTTGGAACACCACAGGAAAATTTACTAGGCTTCTTCTGGCACACAATTGATGTTCCTTCACCTTTCTATATATATAAAAGCCTAAGCGACTGTTTGACTGTTCAACCGTTCAACCGGTAGCTATGACGTGCACTGACCACCAGAGGGCAGATGCTCAACACAGGAGCTGCCCCCTGGTGGTCAGTGAGCTCCCATAGGGGGAGCGCCACTCAGCTGACCAACAGGCACCAGATGCCGGGCTCATGGCTGGTGAGCACAGCTGCGGAGGCACGAGCTTCTCCCATGGACTGGGACTGGGATCGGGGGGACTACCTGGGCACGAGCCAGCAGCCGCTTCTCAGTCATGGGCGCACCAATATCATCCTAGGAAGGGCACACGGAGACGGTAGCAGAGCGGCAGCAAGCCTACAGAGTGGTGGCAGCAGCAGGCACAGCAGGGCCGGGATGAGCAGGAGCAGCACTGTGCCTGGCCCTGGCTGGGGCTCCTCCCTGATTGCCTGCCACTTCACACACTGCTACATCCCTCAGGGAAGTAGGACTGCTGGTTTCAGCTGATCTCCGCAGGCCAGGCCAAGGACCCCACTAGTGCACGAATCCATGCAGGGGACCTCTAGTTATATAGTAAAGGCAGTAATACCCTCCAGTGGTCGGCAAACTCATTAGTCAACAGAGCCAAATATTAACAGTACAATGATTGAAATTTCTTTTGAGAGCCAAATTTTTTAAACTTAAACTATATAGGTAGGTACATTGTTATTAACTTAATTAGGGTACTCCTAAGGCTTAGGAAGAGCCACACTCAAGGGGCCAAAGAGCCACATGTTTCCCATATTTTATCCCACTCATCAATGGTGCTTGGATTTCTTCTAAATAAGTTATAATTTGCCCCATTCAGGGCCCTTATGTTTACTCAGAGTTCCTACATTCATTCCTCATATTCTTCACTTTCACTCTTACCATCTTTGGCATTTTCATAGTTGAGTTGCTGGAGTTAACCAGCAGATTAAACAGTAGATGTAAATTGAGAAAAATGTCAAATAATGTTTGCTAATGGACATCTATGATAATGGTAATTTCCTTTTAAAATCAGACAATAAAATAAAGTTAAATAGCTAAACATAATTCAGACTTTCTTGACAACTTTCATTATGATTGAGGAAATTGAGTTATTCAGTTTTTCAGGAATTATCACATTGTCATTGTTGATCCATGCACT
This sequence comes from Myotis lucifugus, assembly GCF_000147115.1. Taxonomy (NCBI): domain Eukaryota; kingdom Metazoa; phylum Chordata; class Mammalia; order Chiroptera; family Vespertilionidae; genus Myotis; species Myotis lucifugus. Next base: position 2,719,438 of record NW_005871122.1, on the reverse strand, counting down.
TCGCCACCAGTAGCATGGTTCACAAAACAGTGATTGTCTCTGGTTAATATGGAAAGGTAGATATATGAAAATCTGGTGTGTGAGAGTCTGTGATTGGAAAGATTAATTCAGGTGTTTCTCTCTCTCTTCTCCTTTCTCTCCTCTCTAAATGTCTCTGAACAAATTAATTAATTCTCAAGGATAGTTAGGAAATCATGTAAATTTTATAGAGTTAGCTGTGTATCCTCCATTTTTAACTCAGGAAGCATAATGTTTGAATGGGCCATTAGAATTCCTCGAGTCGTTGGCCATGGATAAGGCAGAATGACACTAACAGTTAGTTCCCAATTTTTGCAATTGTGCATATATCCACTCTATTCACTTTGCTCTACCTAATAGGCAATTATATTACTTTATTTCTTACCACCTTTTCTACTCATTCAATGATTTACACCAATGATGCTAAGCATCATTTAAAACAGATGAACCAGCAGCATATTTTTGTTTTGCTTTACCACAATCTGTCTTGCAGTGCAGTTTCTCTGATCCAATTTTTGGACAAGTGAAAAGACCTACATGTAACAGACTATTCGGTTTAAAGTCAACCAAAAACTAAAGAAAATGCAATAGCAATGGTAACACATTTGATAGTACTCATTGATGACCAGAGTTTTTAAAATCAAGATTGGATCAAAGGGGGACAAGTGTGATACTTTCAACAATAAAGATAAATTTAAAAAGAATAAAGTCAACATTTTTTCTTTTGAAAGAAAAAGGTATAATTTCTTTGATCCATAATAATAATTATTATTTTCCTATTTCCTTTATTTTATTTTCCATTCCCAATTCACTATTCTAATAAGTTTTATTAGTAAAAAGAAGTCTTGGAAAGATAATTTAATCGTTTTTCAAAATTTTTAAATAAAAAAATCTGGATAGAAAATACACATGTAATTGGCAGAAATCATGGGTTATTGAAGAAATACTAAAATGATTTAGAATAAATAATTTGAATTAACACTTCACCATCAAGGAAATTGGAGACCAGACTTACTTAAAAAACAAAAACAAAACACCGACAATACTAATATCAACCACAAAAACTGACATTGTTCTATTGGGTTCTCTGTTCTAAGTTATATATATGGAGTCTTGTTTAAATAAACATCCTATGTGATATGTGAGAATATATCACTGTCCAAATTTTATGGATGAACAAACTGCTTCTATGGTGTTGAACAGCTTGTCTAAGTTGATGCAGTTAGTATATGGCAAATCTGGGGTTTAAACCCAGGTATCTTGACTTAAAAGGGGACACCTTTAATACTGTCAACAGTAAAGATTTTTTTAAAAAAAGAGTTTCCTCCATAATTCTAAACTTCCCAGTCCTCACCTTTTTTCCCCTTTAGTATTGCAGGTATTATCTATCTTATTTTCATTATAAATTATAAGCATACCACTTTCAAATACTATTGTATACATTGTCCCCAGAGTACCACCCAGGAAAATATAAATTATGAATTATAATGGTAATTGCCTCTCTCTCTCTCTCTTCTTAGATTTCAAAGGTGGACACAAAAAATGTCAACATCTATAGATATGCTTTTGAATGAGAAATATAGAAAAAAATACACTTTCACTAGAAGTTTAACTAAATGCTGATTTGACTTATTATTTGGTCTCTTCCACCACTGCTATTAAGAGAGCAGTGGACTCTCCAGTTTTTGTAATACATGACCATGAACAACTCCTTCCAGTACTGGCACTCTCATTGAATAAAACAACGCAAACAAATCTTCCCAACTGCAAATAGACCTTCCAACTTTGTAGCAGAAATAAGAGAGTAATGGCTTTGGCAATAGAATTCTGCTTTATTTTTCATGAGTCCAAGTGAACTATCTACTCTTATGCTCTAACAGACATACTGCCTGTTAGGTTGCCAATAATTAGTTTTTAATTTTTGAACACAATTTGATATTATGTATGCATGTATTTGAACTTCAGTCTACATGCTGTAAGGAAGGTTGGTTTACTTTGAAGGACTCAAACATAGAATCAACACTTTACGTATGGTTAGTTGACTTTTGAAAAACATTAACCAGGCATCCATACTCTAGAAATGACCACAACAGTTTCTTTAATTAATCCTAACTACATCGCCATGAGGAGATTTTTATTTAGCATAAACATATTAAAAATAAATTTTCAGTCAAGAATCATATAATTTCACTCATATGTGGGACATAAAACTAAAAGCAACAAATGAACAAACAAGGTAAACAAATAGACAAAAACTCATAGACACAGATGACAATACTGTGGTTACCAGAGGGGAAGGAGGTGGGGGTAGAAAGGGGTAAAAGGTCAAATATATGGTGACAGAAAAAGATCTGACTTTGGGTGGTAAACAAAAATGCCATATATAGATGATGTATCGTAGAAATGTACACTTGAAACCTATATAATTTTATTAACCAGTGTCAACCCAATAAATTTAAACAAAAGAAACAGTTTTTTATCAATAAAGTGATCTGCATTCAAATCTATAAATTCGCTAAACATATTTTACAGGCACTATCACAATTAGATTATTGTTGTGTAAGAATCTGCAGAGCACAGTCAACCAACACTCTTTGGAGTAGCACCCTATGACCCACTCTTGGAATCTATTTCAGTACCGTGGTCTGCCAAATTACAGCACATTATGTTCCCTGACTCTCACTGAGCACATAGTTGCTGTTGCAGCTAGAATATTAGTATATCTACTAATGAACCTTTGTGCATGGACATGTGTAGCTGCCTAAAATACAGTTTCTTGGACTTCACCAAGCTTATAAGAAAGGCTTAGAATGCCTGTTTTGTGCCTGAGTTCCAATAGGTGTTATTGTAGGTGTGACCTAACTTGGCATGATACTTTCACTTGGTAGTTAAGTTTGTTTTCTCATTTTTAGATCTCTCACCTATCTTTAATCATAGAGCTAATCACTAATGGCTATTAAAAAAATTAACAAATGAAAATTGTCATAGGTCAGCTTAAAATCCTCATCTATCATATTCTAATATCATGTGTTTTTTTTTCTTTAAAATAATGCCTGTTGTTTATCATTAGACTTTGCCTAACATGGGTCCTTATTGTAAAATGATGTTCATAGAGACTTTAACATATTGCAGTATTCCCTGCCACTGTTCCTTAGAAATGCACATCTTCTTTACTGCCATCCTCATTCTGTTGCACATCCACAGCAGGTTCTCAGATCCGTAGCACGTCCCAATTCTTACAGAGCAGTAAAAATATATGGAAATAATTGTCTTATCCGTTCCTCTCAGTTGGCAGCCTACAGGTCTTTTCCCTCCTTAGTTAAGTACTTGTTTGTAGTCATTTTTATTCTTAATGCTTGTGTTTCTTCTTGCCTTTCTGTTTTTGTTTTTTTTACAGCAGTCCCTTTAGCATTTCTTGCATTGCTGGCTTGGTGGTAATAAACTCTCTTAGCCCTTTTTTGTCTGTGAAGCTCCTGATTCCACCTTCAATTTTGAATGATAGTCTTGCTGGGTATAGTATTCTTGGGTTCAGTCCCTTGCTTTGCATCACTTTGTATATTTCATTCCATTCTCTTCTGGCTTGGTGTGTTTCTGTTGATAAATCAGTTGATATTCTAATAGGAGATCCCTTGGAGGTAACTTTTTGTCTCTCTCTGGCAGCCTTTAAGATTCTTACTTTGTCATTGATGTTTGCCAATTTAATTATGATGTGCCTTGGTGTTGGTCTTTTGGGGTTCATCTTGTTTGGCACTCTATGTGCTTCTTGGACTTGCGTAATTTTTTTCTTGCCAATATCAGGGAAGTTTTCTGTCATTTCTTCAAACAGGTTTTCTATTCCTTGCTTCTCTTCCTCTCCTTCTGGTATCCCTATTATGTGAATGTTGTTTCATTTTGTGTTGTTCCAAAGCTTCCTTATGCTCTCCTCTTGCTTTTTAAATTTTCTTTCCAGTTGCTACTATGTTTGTGTGTTTTTTCCTACCTTGTCTTCTAATTTGCTGATGCGTTCCTCAGCCTCTTCTAGTCTACTGTTTAAGTCTTCCATAGTGTTCTTTATTACAGTTATGTCGTCCTTCATTTCCTCTTGGTTCCTTTTCACGTTGGTGACATTCTCATTCAGCTTCTTAAAATTCTCATTGAGTTGTGTGTATTTGTCATCCAGGCATTTGAGCATCCTTATAACCATTACTCTGAGTTCTTTCTCTGATATGTTACTAGCCTCAATTTCATTTAACTCCCTTTCTGGTGATTTCACTTTTTCTTTCTTTGGTGATTGCTTTTTTGTCTTCCCATGTTTTGCTGTAACATTTTAATTGTAGATCTGTTTGCTTTCCCACCCAGGTTCTTTTGGGGATGGCGCTACTGGTGTGATCACTCAAGGCTCCTGGGCTTGGTAATCTAGCATAGCTCCCTAATGAGCTATTTGGGTTCTTTTGATGTAGGCTTGCAAGCTGGAAAGGCTCAACTGCGGTGTCTAGAAGTTAGCAGCTGTGGAAGGGGGTGTCCCAATTTTTGCTGTCTTGCACCCTTGGTTGAAATCGTGTGTGCCTAGCAGAGATTCACAGTGGCACCCAGGAACCATCTGTTGGGGTGGTGGGGCTCAGGAGGCCTGCACTCTGGAAAGGCGTGACTGTGGTGTCCAGAGTTCTGTAATTTTGGGGTGGGCAGACTCAGCTTTTGTTGCTGCCTCCGTAGTTGGATACACATGACCCCAGTGGTGGCTTACAGGGGCACCCATGGTGCGTTTGCCAGCAGGGTGTACTGACGCACTCTGAAGGGCCTGGCACTGAAGCCACAGGATTGCGGTGTCTGTGGGCAGGTATCCCAAAAGAGGGAATTCAGCATTTCTACAGCCCAGCAATGAGTCCCTGTTTATATAAGTGTGTACCCAACAGGGGCTACAGCAGCGCCCAAGGGCTGCCTATGGAGGGGTGGGCTTGGGAGGCCTGTGTGCCAGAAAAACGTGTGCCTGTAGTGTCCAGAGTTCTGCAGCTGTGGGGTGGAAGAATCAGTTTTTGCTGCTGCATCTGTGGTGGATAGGTGCGTGCTCCCAGTGGCGGCTCACAGGGCCACCTGCGGTGCCTTTGCCAGCATAGTGGTGCACTGAAACACTCTGAAGGGCCCTGGCACTGAAGCTGCATAATCGAGGTGTCTGTGGGCAGGTGTCCAGGATGAGTGAATTCAGAATTTCTACTGCCGGGAGAGTGCATCCCTGTTTGTCCAAGATTGCACCCAACCGGGGCTCACAATGGTTCTCCAGAACGCCCTGAGGATAGGTGGGCTCAGGGGGCCTGCTCTTTGGAAATGCGTGATTGTGGCAGTGCCTTTGCCTGTGCAGAGCTCTGATGCACTCTGAGGGGCCCTGGCCCTGAAGTTGTGCAGCTGGGTTGTCTGTGGGCAGTTATTCAGGAAGAGGGAATTCAGAATTTCTACTGTGGTGCCGCGCACCCGTGTCTGTACAAAATCACACCCAGCGGGGGCTCACTTGCTCCCAAAAGCTGCCTATAGAGTGCTGTGCCCTGGAAGTCTGCATGCTAGAGCGTGAATGTGGAGTCTGGAGGTCTGCCGCTGGGGCGGGGGAAAGTTGCACTTACTGCTGTGGGAGCCTTGCACCTTTGGAGGTGGAGGTCCCAGAGTGCGCGGGTCTGCAGGTGGGGCAGCAGGATTTTGGCTGGAGTGGCTGCTGGGTCTCAGGCATTGTCCAAAGCCTGTCTGTGTGGTGGTGCTGATGAGTTCCTAGAAGAGGCTGCTCCCCACTTCAAGATGGTGTGGGCTCCTTCCAAAATATATTCTTGATAGTATGAAAAATCTTAATGTGGACACATTAAAAATAAATATGTTTTTAAACAGAGCAAAACAAGTTAGCTTGAGGGGAAAGTTACCCTAAAATGAATAAAACCTGACAAGAAAAATTAAGAACAATTCAAAAAATGCCAAAAGCACAAAAGCTATAAAGTATGAACCATGTCTGATAAGAATGATTATCTTAGATATAATAATATAGAGATAATTTTTTTCCAAATGTTGGGTCATTCCAATCCTCAGTGTTACAACAGTTTAATGCATAAACTTTTTAAGATTGTTCAAATTTTGAGTTTTGTGTAGAAAGGGGAACAATGATTAAAAAAGAAAAAAACACACTCTTAGCTCCAAAAGATATTGCAAAAGGCTATAGTATATTGTAGGATATGTTTATAATCATGTTAAATATATACAAAGAAAAGTCCAATAGCTTTTATTTCCCTTGACTTCTCAATAAAAGAATAGACCCAGAGGTCTCATGCAGCTCGATTAAACTTTAGAGAGGTTGCTTACTAATTCTAGCTTGCCCACTTACCCCCAACTCCTTTTTCTTAGAGCACTTACTGTAGAACACTTGTCATTGCAAATTCCTTCTCTGTCCCTTCGATATGTACATCTTCAAAAAAAAAAGAAATCTCTTCTCAATTTTTACAAAACAGAAAGTCTTTCTCAAGGACCTAGAGCCCTCTTCTAAAATGTAAACATTAAAATTGTTAGTGTCCCCATGTCCCTGCTTCTGTGGGAGGGTAAGAGCCTAACTTTAGAAAGTGCATCGCCCCAAGCTGTAAACCTCTGTCATGTCATAAAGATACCAGAAGCCCACTTTTCCACTGGGTAAGGCAACTTAGTCAACCCGAGTGAGTGGTCAAGACTGCATCCTCGCAAGACTGCATGCTCAATACTCTTCTGTCTTTTGTTACAGAGGAGCTGAGTTCAGTCTGAGCTCTACCTTCTCTCCTACAGCCTTGAAAGAAAGGTCTTGCTTGCCAGTTTTTAACTTTGTCCTGTGCAATTTTTGCTGTGACAAGTGTTAGTGCTAAAAACAAAAAGAAAACAATATAAGGAGACGGAGAAAAGATATAGTGTTGTTGTTGTTGTTTTTTAGAGTACCAAAAAAGATCCTCTCTCATAATGTCTGAAGAGAAATCTGAAGAAAAGGAGAACTGTGGATGTATGGATTGTATAGAAACTGATGAGCACTTCAGACAAAAGAAATAGCGAGTGTGAAAAATCCTTGATGTGTCATTGTGCTTGTAATGTCTGAGGAACATCAAGGAGATATTTTTCTTCATGGGGAACATCATTATGAATGAAGTCTTTTAAACATCAATTTCCTTCTTGTTTAAATGAGAAAACTGAGACTCGGAATATTTTGCTGACTTCTGTAGATAAATGAAGAATTTTGCATTATGAAAGCAATTTCATGTAATTTTTGGTGAATTGTACTTTCTTTATTAAAACATGCTACAGAATTATCAACTAGAAAGAATCCAGTCAATTCACATTAGAAAAATATAGTAATGCACAAGAAATATCAAAATGTATGAAAAAAATTTAGTGGCAAACTAAAAATTAAAAAACTTTAGTCATTAAAAACTGAAAACAAGCAAACTTGAAATATTTTGAAAATGGAGTTTTAACTATTGACCAAGAACCTTAGTGGAAAACTGGTTCATAAAGTATCTTCTTGAATGTCCCCCTATTAATATTGATTATAAAATAAATGCAAAATAGAAGAGGGATCCAAACAGTAATGACAGATTGTATACTTTATTTTATTTTTTAATTAAATTCTTTATTGTTGAAAGTACATGTCTCCTTTTCCCCCCATTGACCTCTCCCCACCTGCCCCTGCCAGTCAGTACATGTCCTTACCCTCCTAGTGTCTGTGTCTACTGTTATGCTTATATGCATGCATACAAGTCCTTTGGATGATCTCTTACCTCCCGTGCCACCTTCCCCTGCCTTCCTTCTGAGGTTTGTTGGTCTGTTTGATGCTTCTGTGTCTCTGTATCTAATTTTATTCATCAGTTTATTGTTGTCCATTATATTCCACAAATGAGTGAGATCATGTGATATTTATCTTTCTCTGACTGGCTTATTTTGCTTAGCATAATGCTCTCCAGGTCCATCCCTGCTGTTGCAAATGTTCTTTTTTTTTTTTTACAGCAGCATAGTATTCCATTGTATAGATGTACCAGTTTTTTAATCCACTCATCTGCTGATGGGCACTTAGGCTATTATACTTTAAATATAATAATTATAGCATTTAGTATGAATTCTGGCTCTGCCACTTGTCAGGTTAGCAACTTTGGGGAAGTTATTTACATTATTTAGACTATAATATCATAATTTATAAAATCAGGATATTGATTTATAGTTCATAGGGCTGTTATAGGATTAAATGAAATAATGTATGCAAACTACTTAGTATAGCACATGCTTAGTGTTTCAAAATGTCATCAATTATCATCATTAGTATTTTAATATTGTTACAAAATTGCCTGTAAAACTCCTAAATCAATTTAAGTTTTATTACACTTTCAATACTGCAAATTAAAAAAGTTTAAATAGAGAAAATATGATAATAAATGATTTTGTGGTTCTATACCCAAATCCCTAACTTTTTTCTCTCTCTAGTAATGAATTATTAGAAAATAAATTTCAGTTATCCTATTATTAAATCCATAAATATTTCAAAATACATCTCTAAAAGATTAAGACTTTTAAAAAATATCATATTATAAATACCATTTTCACAGCTAAAACATGAACAATAATTTCTATAATGTCATATATCTAGTCAAATTTCCTGATTGTCTCAAAAAACATTTTTTCAATTTGTTAATTTGTTTTAGAATCAAAATGCAAATAATATTCATTCATACATTAAAATTGGTTGAAATGCTTTAATTTATTCTCTCTCTCTCTCTCTCTCTCTCTCTCTCCCTCCCTCCCTGTCTCTCTCTCTCTTAATCCCCTCTCTCCCTTTTTCTGTCTTCTTTAAGAATTCAGGCCATTTTTAATTTATATTGAAGACTGAATAATGCTAACATTCTATTCTGTTCTATCTGTTGCAACTTCAGGCAAGATGACTCTTGGTAAAATAAGTGAGTAATTAATTTGTCACTAGACTTTTCATTGAGATGGAAGAGGTGGCTCCAATGGCTTCTAGTTCAATAGATGGGAAGCACTCAAGAGAGGGGGTGTGGTCCTGGCAAGGCAGTTTGAAGCCAGGGTGAGCAGTCAGTCAGACTTAGCAGTAAAATCAATAAAGGCAAATTGTTTGCAGCTGCTCACAGAGTTCTTCTTGATAAACAAGATTTTGCCATTAAAGATTACAGAATAAGAGCGTGCTATAAAATAGTCTACGGTTCTCACCAGATAATCCTAAATGAGGTAATCATTTCACTAGCACACTCTGATCCTATCAGGTTAAATCTTTAAAAAGAATTTCCTGGTACATAGCAATGATTAAAGTCACTTTCCAAAACTTCTCTGATATCTTGTACCATATTTTCTCTTTTTTGAATTAATAAAGCAATAGAAATACAATGACTATGGAAGGAACAACAACATTCATGTACAAATGTTAATTGAAGGAACTATAAAAAGTAAATATTCCAATCTGTAGGAAAGGAATTGTAAAAACACATCTATTCCAGAAAATCATTTTGGATGGCAGGGGAAGCCAGCCTATTAAAGGGAATGTGATTAAATTTAGCCGGATTATGAACAGTTCAAGGAAAAAGAAGTGTACAGACTGTGTAAATTAAATGAGAAGTTCTAACACGTTAATGTGTTCAGGTAAACTTGGTTCCCAACATCCACATGAACGTATGATCCTGAGGTACAATGTTTTAAAGAAATAGAAGCATTTTGAAAATCAGAAGTTTCAGCAGAAGGAAGAGTCGTGTCAAAAGACAAACGCTCACTCACACAGGGTACAAAAGTGTGCCATGGACTAAATATACCATGGAAGGACCAGAGAACATCTGGCTACAGCAATGACTATTGTGTGCACTTAAACAAATGATTTGGTTTCTCTGAGCTCAGCCTTGTTGTCTTTGGTGAAATAAAGATTGAAAATATCAACCTGGAAAAAGTGGGGTCACGTTAAATAATAAAATGCATGTGAATGATCTATCCTAACGCTTGCCATTTGTTGATGTTTACAAAAGTGACAAGTATTCCTCACATACAATGTTAGACTCCTCAGATTAGAGGGCGCTTAAAACTCAGCTGCTCTAATCACAATGTTAAAATTAATATCATTATTATTTTTAAACCCCTGTGACTTCTCTGCCAAGGATTTATTCAGTTGATAATTATATGCTTTTAATGATGGAGAGTTCATTTCCTCTTGAGTTTCACCCAAGTGCTTTCAAATACGCACAGTCACTTGTGAAATTGGAGTTTTGCTTTTGTTTCGATCTGAGTTAGGAACTGTTTTTTTCTTTCCTGCTAAGCATGTAAAATTAGAATATAATTCACTGTTGTTTGCTAGGCTGGATCATATATTTTTGTTGAAGGAGGTGAAGGCAAGTGCGTTTTAAAACCATAAGCAGCACAGTGTCCAATATAAAATGTCTTTCTTAAGTGATGATAATGAATCTATTTCTGGACTTTGTGCCTTTAGCAATCATTTTGAAGGTATTTCAAAGTTTTGTATAAACTTTCTCTTCTCTTGTGTCTTCAAAATATACAACCGGCCTCCATTATCTCAGACATGCATCTGTGGCATGTGTCTTTTGTATTATTGCTCATTTATTTCTTTCTCTGCCTACTCATCTGTTTTCCTGCCTGTGACTTTTAGCCTCCTCATTTGTCTAAGTAAGGATTGTCCTTGGCTATTTGCCTTCCATCATTTCTAGTGTTTCTTGCTTTCTGGTCACTTTGTTTGATGGCATCTGCACAACACTTCACACTCATTAATATCCTCCACGAGTTGCTTGGTAATAGAGAAAACCCTGCTGAGTCTCTGCACAGCTAAGAAAGAAACCTGCCCAGCTTTTGATAAAAGCCTGTACACAGATTATTTGTAACTTGGGAAACTGTCAGAAGTTAATGACAGGGAAATAAAGGCAGATGCAACTACTCAAGAATTTCTTTGAAATGTGGTGTGTGTGTTTGTGAAAGGGAGAGGGACACAGAGAGAGGGACACACACACACACACACACACACACACACACACACACACACACACACACACTTTTAACTTACTGAAGAGAAAGCTTGTATATTGTAAAAATATGATTATGAAAAAAAATCATCCAAACATAACTGATGCTTAAAATTATATTTTAAAACATGCCCATGATGATGATTATGGGAGAAAACTAATAAAATTAATTATGAAAACAAAGCCTAGTCTCTTCATTGTATAATATGTGCATAATGCATTTAGAATCAAATATCTCTCATATTATTTTACAAGACATGTAAATACTTTGACTATCTCAGTGATAATACAAATGTTCTAAAACAGACATTTATATATTTTCCAATCAATTTCCAATAGAAATGACAAAAAATGCTAATTAAATGTGACACTATTTTAGGTGACCAACTTATCTAATCACTCTTTGACCTCAAAGTTCACTTTATCCTTTGATGCAGGCCAAATAGTCCCTCTTCGTGCGTCTAAAGCTGCTGTTGGCAGTTTTATTCTAGAACTTCCTGTGAGAGAGGCTACTTAAAATCAAGTGTTCACATACTATGGAGTTTCTGCATTCCTTATAACATGTGGAGTAAAATGCTCTAAAAGATCATTTACAGGCCAGTCAAGGTTTCTGATAATGCAGTGGCTGTTAGGTACAGGACAAACAGGTCAGTTAATACTAAGAATGACACAATGCTGCATTTGCCTAAAACTTGAAGTCAGAGCACAAAGGATGATATAAAATCCTTTCATAGGGAAGTTAAACTCCACAGTGGAAGTCCTGGTGGGAGGCCAGGGATTTTCCTTCACCCACCACTTCCCTGGGGTGTACTGAAGTTTGACAGCAACTCTAGGTCACTCTGGTTTTTCTCCTCCTAAAAAGGTAGCTATTCTCTATATCCTGAAATATCTTTTTTTGTATAGACTCTGTTTCTTAAATTTCCTATCCTGAAATTGTGCCCAGTTACTTTGAAAATCCTATGTAGTCTTTCTTCTTCTTCTTCTTTTTAACTTTTCACTTTTATATTTAACTTTGTTTTTCAATTATTTTAGGTAATAGTAAAACACAAACAGATTAGGTACCTCGAATGCTAGAAATATTTACAAACTATTTTGTTACTGGAAAAATAAAAGTGGCTCCAACATATCTTCATTAATCTTAAACAGACAAAAACACATGCATATACACCACAAAATCCTTGGGTACCAATATCTGCACAAGTAGACTTTATCCCAAGGATACTACGTACAGTTCAATTGAGACCGGTTGCCTAGAAACCAACTCCTTCTCCTAGACCCTAAGAGTGTTTGTCCTACTGACAATGATTGAGGTTTATTAGCTCCATTCATTCTAACCTCTAAAATTTGTACCCAAGGACAAAGGGGGAAACTGTCTTTCTAAACTTTGGCCTGCCTTGGGCAAAGATCATATACAAGATGTACTGGACACTTATTCTAAAGAAGTTGCTACAAATCAGCTAATCTGTTCAGTATAATGTTTACACAGAGGGTAATCAAATCATTAGGCAAGTGGTCATGTGCCAGATAGGGAAAAGACAAGGAACTCTAGAAAATGCCAGGCCTGTAGGCAATTTTCTGCAAACCTATCCCCTCATCTCTCTCTTTGTATTATAACATTTGTTCTAAAATAAGCCATGTCTAGGAAACTGTAATTTGGCTGCAGAGAGGTCTGTTCAGGTTTATTTTATTCTGGGATCTGAATATAGAAAATACCTTTTAGTGAGCAACTAATGGAATCTCAGTTTCACAGACAAGAAAACACCAACACAAAAACTTAAATGGGGACTGGCCAGCCCACCAATTTTGAAGTCATACAAATTATAGATAGGCTCCGAGAGCTAGTCTTTCGTTTCAACCTGTTGTGCGTCACAGATAAATTCCCAGAGCTTCATGGAATCACACATGTTTGAGGACGCTGATGGTTAGAAAGCAGTTTGCACTGGTGCTGCTTATGAGGGTCTCAGAAGGAGAAAAAGCTGTGCCTGTACCTCCTAAACTATTTGCAGAATTGTATGGAAGTGTGCGTTTTTCTAAGGGATTTTCTCCCCAAGTATGCTTTGGCTATTCCCTAAAAATAAATACAGTATTGCTTTTAAATGCCACAAGCCAATATTTGTACTGTCACATTTAGAAATTAATGCTTGTGATTGAAAGCTATATGTGCACTTTGGGACATGGAAAAATATAGTAGGTATTTTAGGTACAGGTTATATATTGTGTGAGATATACAGGTATAGTTTCCTTTTATTTTCACAGAGTGAATTTAGTAGCTTTTAAATGAGTTTATAATGGGTAAATTCTATTTGACATTCACATATAACTAGCCATAATAACTTTATCTTGATCATTTTAAAGTGAAATAATAACTACTACAGACGTAATAAATAAATAAATAAATAAATAAATAAATAAATAGGTATTTGTGTGAGGCAGGTGCAAGGTATGTTTACTCAGAGGATTAGCAATATTGACAGAAAAAAAGTATTGATATTTCAGGAAATGTGAATTTAATAATGTAGTTTAGTTACTCTGCTTTCCCCATCAGCGTGAAAAACATAACTAGTAGTGTGAACATTAATTTCTGAAGTGTGAGACTGTTCACTGAACTCTCCTCTAGCTCATCTATATGCATCATTTTCATGCATTGCTCGGACTTCCTGTTGCACAGTCTTGAAATAAAATTTAAGAAAAATAGCCTGAATCATAATGAATACTGGCATCCAATCATGAGGTGGGATTTTCTTCTCTGCCATGAAATATTGAGGCCACCGAACATGCATTAATCATAAAATAATTTTATGTGTCTTTATTGTGTGTTTGTCCTAAAAGGTTATGAAAACAAAAATATTTACAGAAATAACATCTTCACAATAAGCCACCTGAGAGAAGTATATTTACATCGTGAAATTATTAAAATTAGATTTAAATAGAGTCTAGTTTTAGAACTGCCGAGTAAAGCCTCTGTATCAGTTCATAGGGACCAAGATATACAGAAAGAGGTGATAATATTAAAAATAAATCTAGAAATCTAACTGAGACAGCAGCTTTCAGAAAAAATATAGTCAAATAGTTAAACCACTTATGAGTCAATGGCAGATAACTGCAATGATGGATATGTATTTGGAAATATCTAGAAAAGTAATATCTTTACATTTTAGTACATTTTGGAATAACTTAATTATTGAATATGTATTGACCAAAGGAGCCATGAATCCTTGGTGAAGTGGCTGATTCTAAGGCTAGGACAATGAGAATATAAAATGAGTCTGGAGCAACTCGGAGCACTAGAAAATAAAGACATGTTCAAAAGTAAAAGAGCAGAATATCAAAGGGACACTAGAGCCAATCAGAAGCAACTCCCATGGCCAAAGCTGGGACAAATTGATTTACGAACCAATAATATACTATTGGTTTCTGAATCAGAATTTGAAATACATATCCATGAGTTCATGCCAACATAAAGAATTAAATAAGGAACAACAGACAAATCTTTCTTATAGAAGAGTTCCAAATAAATCATGTAGGATTCCTTGCTCCAGAAAACAGAGCTTAGACACCTGACTCCCGTTTGAGTATTGGCAGGGCTTAGTGACTCACTTCCAAAAAATAGAGTGAGAAAGAAGAAAACAACCCTTTTGCAGTGGCATGATCTGGCAGATACTACCTTAACCAAGTGATGAGGGTTATATCATCAGTGATGTCATGTGGATGCCATGATACGATGTGATAAGAAGAGCACTTCATCTTTGTGGTATGATTTCCAAACTCCGAAAACCTCAGTCCAGTCATGAAATAAATAAACATCAGGCAAACCACACGTGAGGAACATTCTGCCAAATGCTTGACCAGCATTCTTCAAAACTGTCAAAGGCATTTTAAAAAATCAAGAAAAGTTTGAGAGACTCATAGACCACCAGAGTCTACAGAGACACGATAATTAAATGCAATGTGGTGTCTTGTGTTGGATCCGGGAACAGAAAAAAATACAATGGAAAAACTGGTTAAATTTGAATAAAGTGCGGAGGTTGGTTAACAGTAATGTTCCAATATTGGTTTCTTAGTTTTGACAAATGAGGTGCAGTGATGAAAGATGAAAACTGTAGCAAATTGAAATTGGGCAAGAGGTGTACAGAAAGCCTCTATAAAATCCTTCAACTTCCCTTTAAATCTAATATTTTCCCAAAAAAAAATTTCTTAAAATAAATACTTGTTGACCAACCTGTTGAAATTAACAACATTACAAATGCCAACTAATAAAATTTTTATTTCTAAGTATTATTTATAATGATGAGAAATTCTGCATGCTTTCTTGTTTGCCTCCATATTTTCGCTCTGCTGTACTCTTAGATGTCTCAGAATTAGATGTTTTCTTTAATATCACCCAGAAAATATAATTAGTATACATGATTAACCTATCTTTATTTGTCATTGCTTAAAATAAATCACTGTGCTTGATGTTTAAATTGCCTGATGGTAAATATAGCACATATTGGCCTAAGCTCTATTACAGTTTTAGTTAGTGAATGAGATACCAAGAGATTATTAATGGTTTAGGGTATGATTTATATATATTTTAATATTACAAATTGATAATGTAGATAAAATCAACATGTGGCTGAACAAATATTATTCATTATTAGCCCCACCTTAAATTTACACATAAAGTGGGAAGGAAAGACTAAGGAGTAAGAAACAAACAAATAAATAAAAACCCTTCAGTTTGTAAACTTGTTCCCCAAGCACACAGTGCTGTATATTGTTTGTCCTTAAGTATCAAGAAAGTTATGCTGTGCATTTGGATCAGTAACACAGGGTATATATTATACCAAATGATCTCTTTTCTCCAGTTGCTATATGTGTGAAAATTACTCAGAAGAAATGCTTGAAATGATGAGATTCTGAGATAGCTTGTTTTGAGCCAAACCCTTTTGGTCTGGTTCCATTATATTCCAGGATTCATCCTGTTGTTATGAGCACACAATTACAACCCACATAAATAGATATAGTGAACACATAAGGACTATAGAATTGGATTCAATACCCAATTGCCAGAGTCTCCTTCAGAAAAAAAGAAAAAAAGAAAAGGACTTAAAAATAGACGTTTCCATGTAAGAAAGAATAATTTTCTGTTTATTTTCCCCCAATAATAGTGACAACTCTGTTTCTACAGTCTCACTGGTTTCTTTTAAAGAAAAAAAAAGAAAAAAGAAAAATATATTTTTATCAAGATTAGTATTTATTTTCCTTTGCTGTAACATGTACTGCAAACTTTTCTTATTTGCCAAGTGAGTTCTTGACTAAAGAATAAACAAAAAAGAACACAATACTCGCTTTTTGAACCCAAGGTCAGGGTATAGTTAGAGATTCCCTTTGCATATGAATAAAATATATCTTTATCATATGTATGATCTAGTATATACAATATTGTATAATATATATTTTATTACATATTATGACTCAAAGAGGAACTAGAACATATTTAAGAGACAATTTACAATAAATTCTGCTTGTTGTCTATCCAAAATATTTTTTGTGAGAGCTCTTTACAGTCTTCCATGAATTGTAATAAAAAATCTGTTAAATTGCATAGGTTCATGATATTGTTCCCTTTCCCCACACTCATTCCTTCTGTTATGGTAATTTCATTCACCTACTAGCCTTACAGTTAATAAGGAAATGGCAAAGCAATCTTAGAGTAAGTGCTGCAGTAGATCTCCCGAACAAGAGTTGCCATCCCATACCATGTTTCCCTCACCAGAAAAGTTCTTCTCATTTCTCCACCTGCGTGTCATAGCATTGTTGTGCTTTAAGGAAGAAGTGCCATCTCTCTGTGATGGTCACACTTGTCAAAGCCCATTATATACTTCTCTCTGCTTTCACTGTGTATATATACAACTTTATTCTAGTGTGTATTATATAGTGGTAAGCACATGCCTGCATGCTTCTGTCATTAGAAAGTGGTCTGATGGACTCCATGAATCCATGTTATTTTCCACTGGAGCTTACAAATGGCTCCATATAATTATGTTCCTTCTTATCTGTCTTTCATATAAAAATATTGACATTATTGCAGTGTCCCTCCCCCCCCTTTACCCATCTCCATTCACTCCCAATCCCCTCCCTTGACCATCACCAACTGTTGTCCTTGTCCATGGGGTATGTAAAGAAAAATTGGTCACTTTTGGCAATTTTATATGTGAAGTACTATTGCTTATTCTATGTGAAGGACTCAGAGGGATGTTTGTCTTCCAGAAAGTCTTCAGTTACAAAATTGCCACAGTTAAAAACCCAGTCATGTGTCAACACCCTGTCATTTGGCTGAGTGTGGCACCTGAAGAGAGAAAATATTTGCAGGTTGCAGGGTGAAAGTGTGAAATGATGAATGCATTTTTACTTGGGGCATTTTTCTCCCAACAATGACATATAAATACACTTTTGTCATTTCCAAATATAGAAACTTAATATATAGTTTCTATTCAGGGTAATTCCACCTTTCCACCTACAACATTTAGAATTTAAATTTGAAGCTTGGATTTGAAAAGTAACTACTTAAGACAGATGAAACAAGAGTAGTCACATCCGTGCCTCTGAGTGCACCAGAATGTGCAAGGTTTATTGTTTCACCACATGTTGTGGAATTTATTATTTCTAGAGTGAAGTCTACAAGCATAATGAAAATCAACTGAATATCTAAAAATGGATATGTAGCTTGAGGAAACTTCACAAATTCTCACACTGAGAGAACAAAAAGAAAGCATATAATGAAAAGACAGAAAAAAATATATATATAAACCCTAAATTGGAAACTGCTGAGGATATGAAATGGAATATAATGAACAACATAAACTGATGAACAAAAACAGATCCAGAAACAGAGAAGCATCGATCAGAACGTCAAACCTCAGAGGGAAGGTAGGGGAGGGTGGGGGTAAGGGGGAGAGATCAACCAAAGGACTTGTATGCATGCATATAGGCCTAACCAATGGACACAGACAACAGGGAGGTGAGGGAATGAGTAGGGGGTTGAGGGGTAATGGGGGGATAAGGACATGTTTGTAATACCTTAATCAATAAAAACATTTTAAAAAGATTAGAGAATTGACAGAATAATGAACTGTCTACTCTGTACTTAGAGCAAAAGATTTGATATGCACAATTCTTGGTCAGAGTAATTTGAATTTTATTATAACACCAAACTATTATATTGTTATTAATCTCATAAGTAACATACATAGAAAATATATTTTTATTAATTTTTTAAAAATATTGACATTATTGCAGTGTCCCTCCCCCCCCTTTACCCATCACCCACTCCCAATCCTCTCCCTTGGCCATCACCAACTGTTGTCCTTGTCCATGGGGTATGCATATATATTCTTTAGGAAACCCCTTAACCTTTATCCAGTCAAGTTCACACCTCTCCCCGCAGACATTGGCCAGTTTGCTCCATGTATCCATGCTTCTGGTTTCATTTTGTTTGTCAGTTTATTTTGTTCATTAGATTCCACATATTAATGAGATGATATGGTATTTGTCTTTCTCTAACTGGCTTATTTGGCTTAGCGTAATACTCTCCAAGTCCATCCAGGCTGTTGCAAATACTACAGCAGTGTAGTATTCATTGTATAAATGTACTATGGCTTTTTTATCCATTCATCTGCTGATAGGCTAGAAAATATAACTTAATCAATGTTGAAATAATTAGTATCAATTCTAAAAGTACAATTTAACATTGAACTTCATTTCATATTTTGCCTAAATGATGCAGATACTTTTGCATCTTCTAATATTTTTTGTACTGACATTGCTTAAATCCACATAGAAATTTTTTATTCTCTTTAAATTAAGGGGAACTTTTGATGAAGTATAAAATAATAATGTAGTTGAAATCCATGTTTGTGCATAGGTATGAGGATTCCACTTCAAAATGGCATATATAGGTGAACAAATGATCATTACTAACAAATGGTCATTTAATCCAACTTTGGACATACACTAGTTACTACTAGAGGCAGGGTTTATCTACCATGTCTGCTTATAAATCATTCTCAATCTAGATATTTACTAGGTATTCCTGTATTACTTTTAATCTCTGTGATAATTTATCACTTATGTGTTCCCATAAAAATTTTCAATCTCCTTGACATTATTGCAGTGTCCCTTCCCCCCCCCCCCCATGTATGCAATGGTTCCCACTGACTTTATATTAAGATCCAACAGATGGAAGCACAGCAGTGGCATGTATAATGAGACAATAGGGCAAAGTCATGATAGAGTTCTTTATTTCAGAGAAAATGTATGTTCTACTGATGTGATGGTCTCAAAAGTGTATGTGATGATTCTTCTACTGACATTTGAAATATTGGTTTTATGATAATTGGGATCAAGTTTCTAAGAAAGACTATCACTTTATCTGTTATTGCTCATCTATAATAATAAAAGTGTAATATGCTAATTAGACAGGACAGCTGAACGACCTTCCAGACGTCCTTTTGATGTCCTTTCGGACAAAGCTGGGGCTGCGAGAGCCGAGCCCCTTGCACAAATTTTGTGGATCGGGCCTCCAGTTTGATATATAAAGACAATATTCTCAGAGTATCAATGTAATAATCATCCATTATTCTACATTTTCTATGTATATGAGTGACCTGAATAATAATTCAGGAAGACAGAATTGGTGACTAATCAAGGATAAATATGTGTTAATTTGGTGGGAGTATTATCCATGAAGATGAATTATGTGCCTAAAGATAATAAATGAATAATTAAGAATATAAAGAGGAAAACAATTCCAATGGTAGGAAAGTGAACAATAGTAATATAATAGAGTTGTCGTACCAAATATTAGGCACATTCCATCTTCTTTCCAGAAAGATAAAAATCCACATTAATAGATTTAACTAAATATCATCAGAAAATAGTGGGAAATTTATATAAAATATTTTTAAAAATTAAACCCAGTGTGTAAAGCTGACCCTATGCATATTGTAAACTAGAATCCTTTCCTCAATTTTCTATAATTTTATAGTAATTCCAATATTTTTAACTTTTATGGTACCTATAATTAATACTAAAAGGTCTAAAGAACCAGTTCTCATTATATGATTAGTTATATAATGGGCTATTTTATCAAAATAATTCACCTGAAGAGGGTAATATTAATCCAAAAGTAATGAATCTTTAATGATAGACTGATAGGTATTATAGCAAATGAATAAGAAAGCTATCTTAAAAATTGCCTTTTTGAGAAAACTTAAGCTCTAAACTTAAACATTCTTTGAATTCTCAGGTATTCCGTTAGGTAGCAAGCACAGAGACTTAAATGAGAAAGAGTCTCCTTGGGTAAGGATTTTTCCTACTGATTCAAAATACACACACACACACACACACACACACACACACACACACCATGTATAGATCAACTAATGATCCTCATGGGTGTTACTTGTATTGCATAACCTTACTAAGAAGCAAAAACATTGACTATGTGTAATTCAAGATATTGATTAGCAGCTTGATTTCTTTCTTTTTTTGTTTTACTTTTATATTTATTTCATTTTATTTTCAGTAACTTGATTTTCTATCTAATCATTTAGTTCCTTTTACCTTATTTGTTAGATTTTTACAATTTCTTGATTAATATATGGCCTCTCATTCCTTGCCCAGATTCCTGTTTTTACTGCAATTGATTTCAGACCATGTTTTCTTGTACACTGCTGGAAGAGAAGCACTTGGTTGTTCAGTTATTTTCAGAGTACAAGCTGTAAAACACCAACATTGATTTATGCTTTCCTTTTTTGGAATCATGCAGTCCTAACTGTCCCATTGAGTTTTTACTGAGACTTTTTGAGCTGCTTATCAAGTATTTCAAGAAAGTGATTATTTAAGGCATTTTTCCTACTTAGAGGTAATGCCTTAGGATAGGGATAACTTTGTGAATTTTCATATTAATTTATAAAAACAGATTTAAGAAAATAGTATCATTAGACATACAGCTTATTTTCTCTTTAAAATGTGTATATATGTATGAGTAGGAGAAAATGTGTACATTTTAATACAGTGAAGAACATAAAATAAGTGTGTGTATATACACATATATCATGTTATATGGAATATATATATATATATATGTGTGTGTATATATATATATATATATATAAAATTTCCCAAACTTGAGATACCCACTAATACCATGTTGATGAATGACTATAAGTACACACAAACACACACTTATATTCATTCACCAACACACACACACACACACACACACATTTATATATTATAGTATATATCAATGATTTCCAACCAGTGTGCCAGAAGAATTTTTAAAATATTCAATACTTAACTATTTAGTCTGGGACACTGACCTCTTTTCTCTTAGATTATCAAATAAAATGATGAATACAGCCAATACAAAAATAACTGTCTGGTGTGAATGCCCTGTCTTGAACCATAAATATATAGATTATATAATAGAGTTGCATCTTATTAGTCACATCACATAATAAGGTTGCATCTGATTGGTTAATTGTTGGTAGCAGAAATTTTTATATATAAGCATAGGCAACTGATTTTTTAAAAAGTTACTTTGGAGCTAAATGAGTAGGTAATTTATATTATTATTTTTATTATTATTTAAAGCAATCAAAATTATACCTATTTTTTAGTCAGAACAGCAAAAATATATTTTTGTGTGTACAGTAATTCGTTTATGTGTGCCATGAGATGAAAAAGGGTGAAAATCATTGCTATACACAGATTCTATTTTTTGACATATATAAAATTTGGTCATAGAGATGCTATGATTCATATGGTTATGTAATGAACTCCATACAGAGAAGAAAATACACTTAATATGTTATTAAGATAGTTGATGTTTTTCTTGTGGATGATTTTCAACTGGATATATTTCATTGACTTGAATTCTTATTTTGAAAAGGCCAGTCACCAGGGAAGGACTAAAACACTATTTCCTAAGGGAAAATTTTTTTAGTTATTGACCTGCTCATGGAGAAAGAACTGCCAGAGAAAAGAAACACAAAGTGTTGCACGGCATGCTTTTACTTTCCTATAAGAACCTTTTTTTTAGTGATCAATGTTTGTAGCTTGTAGAATTATGACTTGCATGTTGCCTTTTCAATACAGGTCATACAATCAATGTAACACTGCTATTCTTTCGACCACCCTTCAGTTGTCTAGTGTTGCCATGACCATGCACTCTAATTTTCAAATTGAGTTTGGATTCGTTCCAGAGACCCTTTAAATGAATTGATTTTTTACTGAAAATGGCTTACATTGTGTATGATGTTTGGAAGTGATGCTGTGACAACCACAGATAGTTGGAGTAAAAGCCACATGTTATCTTTGCCAGATGCTAACTTTGAGGCTAGAAATGTCTTTATTTCCCCTTTAGTAAGTTTTATTATTTCTATTTTTTAATATTTTAACTAACTAATTTCAATAAATTAAAAGTTGTTGATCATTAACTTTGATCACAATAGGGATGATGTTGGTATTTATAAAAGTAAAATCAATGAAAGTAAAAATTGAAAGTAACCTAAATGTCCAAAAGAGAGGGACTAAGTAAAGGAAAATTTGATACAAACAAAAAATGAGACAAACCAGGAGAATGATGGCTTTGAAGATAAAAATATGTGGATAAACAGATTAAGTTAAAAAGAACAAGGCATACATATATATGTGTATGCCTATTATGCTCACAGCTATATGAAAAATTAATATGAGAAATATTTTAAAGCACAATAGAAAAATACCTGAATGATATTACTTATTTGGTTAGATTGGATTATAATTATAGGCTTATTCATTGACACAGTTTTTATGTTCTAATTTTGTAAATATATTACAATAGAAATATTTCATTACCTTTATATAAAAGATATATAATATAACCTTTACCTATATACATATGTAATAAAAGTCAACAAAGTTTTAAACCAAAATAAAATATACTAACTGTAGTATATAGCAAGGCTCCAATGTGTTGTTTGATCTTTTCAATTTACAGTATTTTATTTGTTTTTCTATTCATTGGTTGGCACCAACCATTGCAATTAAGCAAACCAATAATTTCTCATGTCTGAACCACTTAACAATAATTAATTCTACATGAATATGTGTGCTATAAGTAAGAGTGAAGGTATGATCAAGAGAAGAAAATAGAAAAGCTATTAAACACCATAAGTCTTTCAGACCACTAAGACCAAATGTGCCTACATAATTACCCAATTATTTGGAAGTGACTGGGCCATTGTGTGCAATAGACAACAATTTGTTCTAATCCTATTTTTTACACTGAAACATTTTCCTTTTATTTTAGATGTTACAACTTACAATTTAAGTCCTTAAATTTTTTATCCTTTGATCTTTTTTCTTAATTGGTAAGGTATAAATTTTCTTCAACCTTTCTTTATAAACTCCCTCATGTTTAATTGGTTGCTTACCCTATCATTAAAAGGAAGAAGTCAATCAACTAACATTTTAAGGGTTTTTTTCCACATAAAATAGAAAAAGTAAAAATGGAAAGACTAAGTAGAAATGATTTGTTATAGTTTAGAATAGCAATTATAATAGTTTATATCATTAAAAAGAATAATTCTTTAAATTTTTAATATATTTTCTAGTCCTCACCCCAAGATATTTTTTCCAATGATTTCTAGAGAGAATGGAAGAGAGTGAGGAGGACCGAGAGAGAGAGAAACATTGACAGACACATTGATTGGTTGTCTCCCGCAGGTGCCCCTACTGGGGCGGGTGGAACAGCAACCTGACCCCTGACTGGGAATGGAACACATGACCCTTCAGTGTTCAATTAGCTCTAACCATTGAGAAAAGTGACCAGGGCTAATTGTTTAAACTTTAATAAAAGAAATAGAAAAGATTTACTCTTAGTTATCTAAACACATTATCACTTTTAAAAATAATATTATACTTAAAAAGTTACTTTAAGTTCACTGTTTTAGGTGGCCTAGCATTCTTCTCAGTCTCCTTTCTATTAGTAGGTAAGTGTCTATATTTGTTAATAAAATAATGATGTTTAAACCTCACTAATGAGAGGAATTAGAAAAAGGTATTAAGTATCTCAATAAGGTAAAAGCTGCGGAGATGCATAAATCACAAGGAAACAAGACTCAGGTTTTGATACACAAGTATCATTTATTTCTCATTAACAACACCATGAGGGCATAAGGTTCATTCCATTTAACACTGGAAGAAATGGAGAGGTTAAATACTTTGTTTAGAAATACAGTCTCCTAAGCATTAATGTGTAACGTTAAATGCTGGAATGTGTAACATCAGTACCGTGACAACTATGTCCATACTTATTAGTGATATGCAACCTGCTTCTTTCAGAAGGTTACAGGCTGTGTTTGAGATTTAAGCAATGGAAAAACCTTTGGAGAATAAATTCAAAGCAGAGATTTTTTTCCTGGTGAATGGAAACCAAGATTATTGAGAATGGAAAAGTTTGGGTGGCCGTCGCTTGTACCATGAAAGCATCCTCTGCTTATCTAAAATGACACATCATTCTACTAAATTATCACATGTTTATTTCACATGACCTCTTTCCTTCTTTCACCAGATTCATCACTTCTCTTTGAAGGGACTCTGCTTTATTTGCTATTGAATTCTCAGCATCTGATTTGCCCTCAAAGGTACTGTTAGTCAACCAGAGGTCCCATTAGGAGTCCCCCCAATAAAGTTTCAGGCAAGAGATGCGCTATAGGATAAGAGATGGGAATTAGGGAATATACTGCTAAATATTTAAAACATAATGGTTGTCTAGATATGGGTTGAAAGAAAAGGAAGTCTCTAAGATGAATGACTGATGGAGGTGGGGATTGTGGGGGTGATGGAATCATATGCAAAGAGAGGGATTTTAGGAGATAAGTTTGAGACGTTGAGTTTGATTTGCCTATTGTTTTCAAATAGAGATTATTGCCCAGGAGACAGCTGGATACAAAAGTTGAGGGATTCAAATTCAGTGTTATCACTTATTGATGCATATTTATATGTATATAAATCCCAGGGAGAAACTGGGAATTAGAGGTTCTCTCACAATTATAGGGTGCAGATTCAGGAGTGGGATTTATAGTGAGAATGTGCCTCCATTTTTCCTAACCATTTCAATGTAGATATTTTCTCAGTCATTCAATTTGTAGGAGTCACTCAACTAAGTTTCTGGATTTCTCTCTGAGATAAATGCTCTGTGTATAGTATATGCACAGTGTGTATCAGAGAAACTACATGGACATTTTTCCAAAGAAGACATACAAATGGTCAGCAGGTACATGAAAATGTGCTCAACATCACTAATCATTAGGGAAATGCAAATCACAACCACAATTGATATCACCTCAAGCCTGTCAGAAAGGCTGTTATCAAAAAGACAGGAGATAACAAGTACTGGCAAAGACATGGAGTACAGTGAACCCTTGTGCACTGTTGATGAGACTGTAAACTGGTATAGCCACTATGAAAAGCAATATGGAGGTTCCTCCAAATTTTTAAAATAGAACTACCATATGACCCAGCAATCCCATTCCTGGGTATATATCCAAAAAATGAAGTCAGGATCTCAAAAAAATATATCTATTCACCCATGTTCATTGTAGCATTATTCACAATAGCCAAGGCATAGAAACAACCTAAGTGTCCATCAAAGGAGGAATGGGTAAAGAAAATATGGAATATGTAAATATACAATTGAATATTATTCAGCTTTAAAAAAAGAAAGAAATCCTGCTATTTGTGACAACATGGATGAAAATGGAAGGCATTATGCTAAATGAAATAAACCAGCAGAGAAAGACAAACACTGCAAATTTATGGAAACAGAGAGTGGACTGGTGGTTGCCAGGGTTGTAGGGTGGAGAAAATAGGGGAGGATTTTGTGACAAGGTACAGATTTACAGTTATGAGAAGAATAAGGTCTGAGTATCTAATGTATAACAACAGTATCTATAGTTGACAATACTGTATTATATAATTAAAATTTACTAAGAGAATAGAAATGAAGTGTTTTTAAATAAATAAGCAAACAAACAAATAAATAAGTGAGGTAATGGTATATCAATTCACCTTGATGTACACTTTAAATAATTAAACTTTTATTTGTCAACTATATCTCAATAAACCTTCAAAAATACGTTTATTGTGAGCTGATCCTGGAGACACTGGAGAAAGCCATTGGGGAGAAGGGCAGGGAGCCCTGGAATGGGCTAACCCGGATTGAGGAGCCCATGCTTTGGAAAGCATCAAGCTTCCAAGGGCCCCTGCTTGGGTTTCTTAGGTGATAACCATCTTTGTGCTGTTGCCTGAGAAAATTTTCTTCCAGGGTGTACAGCAGTCCTACAGGGATATTCGCCGCACTGGCATGTCAGGGCTGGTTTTCCGCAGAAGTTTGTTCAGACTCTACAGATCTCAAAATTAACATGGGAAATCATGCCTCCCAGGCCTGCAAGCCCCAGGACAGTGAGCCTTCCATTAATATTAAGATGGCTGAGAAGAGGATCCTGTGATACTTATAAATTAATCTTTTGCACGTACAACTA
>NW_005871122.1:2616846-2692763 GCF_000147115.1 Myotis lucifugus | reverse complement strand
TATATATATATATATATATATATATCTATAAAGGCTGTCTCAGACTTAAAAATGCCTCTCCCCTAAGCTAAAGTGAAACTATGTAAAAGGATTTACAAAAAAGAGAAAGTATTTAAATAAATGGATCAACTTATGATGTCTTAGGTGTCAACCCAATTCTTTCAGGTATTAAAAATAGCTGTCTTTATTTTAAAAGGGGGACAATCATTTGAATGTGTCAAGGAGAAATACAAATTTTAAATGCCTCTAAGGAAAATTTGGATTCAATTGTTCTTTTACAACCTACTGAGTTTTGTGTTTTTCTATGGCAAAAAACAAAAAAAAGCCTTTGTTATAAAGCAGGCACAAGCCAATTTCTAATATTAATTTAGTTTTTCCAGGACTCAGTGGCACACAGGAATGGTCACCAAAGATTCTCTTGGATTTCTTAGAAAGAATGGAAGAATTAAATTTTTTAAAACCTGGCAAATGTTTATGACAAATGCTACTTTTTGAAATCACTAATTTGAACATTTCAATCAAATATTTTTGTGGAGTATTTTCATGAGCATGCAAAGTCAATAGTTCCATTTTCATGCTAACACTGTCAAATGAATGTGTTGCTTGATTATTAAAACTTAGCTGATAATAATACAGCCTGATTCAATTGGTCCATTTTCCTTTCACTGCAGCTCTGACTGCAAGTTTGAAAGGGACTCAGGCTGTCACCACGTCAGCCAGGCCATTACCATTGCCAGTCCCTTTCTTTGAACTAGTTTATCTCTCCTTCCAGTATTTTGTTTTTACTAGTAGTTCTTCCGAGATTGTATTTTCAGGTGAAGAGGAGTCTTCCTCATTGTGTGCCTGTGTGTGTGTGTGTGTGTGTGTGTGTGTGTGTGTGTGTCCCCTCAGGTAACTTGCAGAGGATGCCCACTTCACATGGTGGTTGTGCACATGTGTGTCCTTTGCTGACAGAATTCAGCAAGAGCAGTCCCTGCTGGCCCTGTGCTCCTAGTTCTATGGCAAGGATGGCTGAGCCTTTCTGTTCTTCATTCTCATCCTTGGTTTTCTTCCCAGGAGGAAGAGTTAACCTGAAACTTCAGGGAAGTTTTCTTTTTATAATAATCATGTCAGTACCTTAGATGTCTTTCCCAGGCAATAGTCTTCAGCTTTCTAGCCATTCTATTTACAATTTCCAATTCTTATCCTTGACACCTCATATCACTCATTGCTGCTGCGTTTTAATTTAGTAGACTTATTATTTTCTAACATATAACTTTATCATTTATCTATCTATATCTATCAATCTATCTATCATCTATCAGCTATCTATTATCTATCTATCTATCTATCTATCTATCATCTATCTATCATCTATCTATCTATCTATCTATCTATCTATCTATCTATCTATCTATCTATTCTCCTCACTAGAATGTGGTTTGTTGTGTTGTTTTGTTTTCTTGCTCCATCCCCATCAACAAGGACCCCTCTGGAAACATAGTGAGGCTTAAATATATATCCTTTTTATTGTGGTTGCAGATACTCTGAGCATTTGTCTGTTCCTTTTGAGGGAAATCTTATCAAAAGAGTAAAACACATTCTGCTTCTGGCTGGCCAGATGAAAGCAAGGGCCCATTTGGAACCCTCTTCTCATTCACTGGAGGTCTTCCAGCCATGCTATTGTTACAGGAATCACCTAGTCTTGGTTATATCATACTTACTTAGCTTGTAATCACTCTTTGTCAATTAATTACTAGACTGAGATGCTTAATGAATCAAAATGGATTTTTCAGATAACAGCTAATCTACTCAGACAAGTTAGAGAAACGACAACAACACTGCTGTATTTTATTCAGATGATAAAATATGCATGCTTCCTATTCCTACCGGTTTATGCACTCTAGGTGACCTGCTTTCTCTGGTAATTTCAGGTTTTCCACAAGAAAAATGCAGGGCCACCACAGGAGACCGTTTACATCTCTGGAGTTGTATGACATTTTTGGCTTTTCTTAGAATAGAAATATTCCTAATGTTTGAAAACATGGTCTCTATTGGCCCAGGCTTTGTTCATTTCAGAATGCCTTTGGATTTACTCTATTTTTTTTTAATTGCAGATGGGTGAGATTGCTCCCCCACAGTTTTCAAACTTCTTATTGGATATTGGTCGTTAGCAGTAGTACTAGCAGCTTGATTCTTTAGAAAATGTCAAGAAAACCTTGACAGGGGGATAGCTATTGTTTGCTGGAGGGAGAGCAGCTACAGCATCCTCTGATGTCATCATTAGCAATGAAACCAGAAACCCTCTCTGCGCAGTGGCAGATTGAGTAGGGAGACTGAGGAGTGAGTGGCAGCCTTTCCTTTAAGTGTGTTCCAGAATTCAGAGCAGTTCCAGCTCCTTTTTCAGAAGTGCTGTGGTGTAGCTGGAAGAAATCATAGCAGAGCCCTATTTTGTTTGGTTCAGTGGATACAGCATTGGCCTGCAGACTGAAGGGTCACAGGTTTGATTCTGAGTGCTTAAGGACATGTCTCTCTCACATCGATGTTTTTCTCTGTCTCTCCTCCTCCCTTCCACTCTCTCTAAAAAATCCTCTGGTGAGGATTAATAACAACAAAACAAATCATAGTAGAAAGAATAAAAAGGACGGATAAATCATGATGAAGAATCTCTCTGAAGTTACAACAGAGACGAGCCTGTACTACACCTGGGGACTTACTAGGTCGGGGATTGTTGGAGTGGCTCCCCCCAGCTGCAAAATAAAAATCCCTTTAATTTTGAGACCGCCATTTACTATCATCTTTCAGGTCTAACTTTTTTTTGAAATGTCAATCAATAAATTATTATCTAGTATTTGAAATGCCCTAAAAATGCATCAGTAAGTTTTTCTTCATAAAACACTTTCTCCCCCTCAGTGTTTGGTTCAACTGTCATAGCATTGTGTGGCGGGGTGGGGAGTGAGGGAAAAGTAAAAGCATAACAAGGTAGTTTAAAAAAACACAGGAAGTCAACTTTTCATTTGTCTCTAAAAATAATACCCACATAAGTGAATTTTTGCTATAATATTTACTCACTTAGGGAGCAACTAAAATTAAAACACATTTGTGTACTCCTGGCAAGCTTCGGAACACTTGAAAGAACTTCTTGTCAGCCAAACCCACAGCTATGAGCACATGAATGGCCAGCAGGCTCTCAGTTCTTTGCATCACCCTGGGGTAAACTCTTTTTTTCCTCAAATACAGCTGACATTCCATATGATTCCATATTCGTTTCAGATGTACAGCATAGCGGTTAGAGAATAATGTACTTTACAAAGTCACACCCCAACGTTTCAAACACCCACCTCTCCCCATACAGCAAGCATGTCAAACTGGCGGCCCCCAATGAATATTTTTGTGGCCCAGACAATATAACGATATGTAAGAAACATTTTAATAAAAATTTTGTAACTTAATTTTTACAATATACTGTTATACATAATTATTAATAACAAACTACAACATTTGCTAATGACTGATTACTATGATCGTGTTGCATTTATTTCCTTTACACTAATACTAGCAGCGAACATTTTAGCAGTGAATTGCCACATCATTAGTCTTGTACTGACTTGTTTGGTTTGGGCAACAGGAAATATTTTGTTTCGGAGAACAAGAAAAATAGGCTTATTTGTGTTACGATTATTAATTTGTGCAGTTATTCAGTGTCTGGTAAGTTAATGTTCAAGAAAAATACTGATTTTTTATTAAAATGTTCTATTATTTTATGTTAGTGATTACTCATTTATTTCAGCCCTTTGTATTCAGCATGTGTCTATTGAAATAAACCTATGTTTCTATGAAAATTGAAGCTTTTGGGTTTTTTTTTTGTGGCCCAGATAAACTTAAACCTTGTTTATTTGGCCTGTGTTAGCCTTTGAGTTTGACGTGCTTGCCATGTGTAGTCATGATTATATTATTGACTATATTCTCTATTCTGTAATCTATATCTCTGTGACTAATCTATAACTACCAATTTGTACCTCTTAATCCCCTCAGCTTTTCCAACAAGTTCTTAAAACCCCTGCCTCTCTGACAACTGTTGGTTTGTGTTCTGTGTCTGACTCTTCACATACAAACCGACAATCCCTAAGAGGTTGTTTTTTGTTGGTTTGTT
The DNA here is from genome assembly GCF_000147115.1 of Myotis lucifugus. NCBI lineage: Eukaryota > Metazoa > Chordata > Mammalia > Chiroptera > Vespertilionidae > Myotis > Myotis lucifugus. Next base: position 2,688,631 of record NW_005871122.1, on the reverse strand, counting down.
TTGTTTGTTTGTTTTTCAGAGAGGAAAGGAGAAGGAAAGAGATAGAAACATTAATAATGAGAGAGAACCATTGATTTGCTGCCTCCTACAAGCCCCCTACTGAGGATACAGACCCAAAATAAGGCATGTGCCCTGACTGGGAATCAAACCTTGACCTCCTAGTTCATATGTCAACGCTCAACCACGAAGCCAAACTGGCCAAGCCCTTTGAGGGTTTTGATGTAGGCGATCCATCTCCTGCCACCACAGAGATCAATTTCCGGCACTCAGAAAGGACTTACTTTATTTATTTCCCCTCTCAAGTTTATCTCTGGGAATGAAACATAAGAATGTCTTTTGCATATATTAGCAACACATGGAACCTGAGTAATGTCATGTTTGCTTTATAGGCCTAAGCAAAAGCAAGTCTAATTGTTCCTTTCAGCCTAACAGAAGGTACAGTCTGGACTGACATTTTTATGGGAATAACATTTGCCTCTACTTCTGCCACGCGCTGTGGGCCCTCTCTGACTCTCGCACCTCATCATCCCCCCCTCTGCTTTTTGCACACTCAGCTTTGCTACACATCTTCCCTGCCAGCTCTATGACCATGGCAAGTCCATTTTTGTCTCAAGATCATTGCATTTGCTTTCCCTTGCTTTTTAAAAAACTATATTTTTATTGATTTCAGAGAGGAAGGGAGAGGGAGAGAGAGATAGAAATATCAACTATGAGAGAGAATCATTGATCTGCTGCCTCCTGCACCCTTTCTACTGGGGATAGAGCCCACAACCCAGGCATGTGACCTTGACTGAAATTGAACTCAGGGTCCTTCAGTACACAGGCTGATGCTCTCTCCACTGAGTCAAACCAGCTAGGGTGCTTTCCCTCGTTTTTAATGCTTCTTCCAGATGTTTGCATGGTTGTTCCCACCTTTCAGGGGAGAACTCAGAATGTATCCTTTCTGAGTATAGCAGCAAAACTAGCCTCTTATTGCAGGCACACTCTTACATTATCTGTTGTGTCTAGCTGGTGGTTCTGGTCAGGATCCTGCAATATGTATTTGACTGTTTTTGTATTCTTGATTATTTCTCTTCATTAAGGCGAGAAGAAAAAGGTGTTCTATTCACAAACCAGAATATACCTAATGGCTGGGACAATTAAGGTGTATTAGTATATCATTTTGAATAATTAATTGATTTAAATATAGTACAGCCAAAAAAAAGTTGGATCTTACTAGCAATAATTATCAAATGACAAAGCATAATCATTTTAATTAAATTATTTTAAATATAAAATAATAAGTGGCTGAAAAGCATCAATACAAATGATAAATTTACAAAAGGCAATAGGAAGGGGATCTCTTCAGTAAGGTAGCTTATTAGATTGCAGTGATTATTGTTTTTATTTGCTAGTTGAATCCTTCTTAAAGCCTTCATTCTAATATTTGTATAAAACCAACATGGATGCAGCAGAATCTCTTTAAACAGTACATGGTAAATTAGACAATATCATATGTCTCCCCTTGATCTTTTTACTTCAGTTGTGGAAATTAATGAGAATATATGTTGGTCCTGTGTCTTTTTTTTCCTTTTATAGATGATATGCATAATATTACTTATGTTACAATACTATGGGATTTATAATTGAAGGTTTTCTTAATATAAATAGAAAGTTGAGTATATTTTTAAAATATCATGAATTGTTTATTATATTTTATTCTACAAAAATCTTTAATACAAAATTAAAAGACATGAGTCCAGCAACAAACACTTCTAAATTCGCAAAATGAATCCGTTTTGGCTAAGCCAAGAATCCATTTGCCAAGTCTAGTGCTAATCCCAGCAGACAGCACTACTATGTAATAATGCCATTGGAAAAAGCACAAGTGAGAGCAGAAATGATGGTGGCTTCTAATTCAGCTTTGGCTGATGAGCTAAATGAACTGGCAGCATTTATAGGACTGGGACAGGAGGAGTAACGATAGCCAATTTTCTGTGCAGACTAATACAACATTTTCTTTAGCCGAGGAAATTAGTTGAAAGTTTTTCTCTCCGTTTTCACATGCCTTTTGCTCAGTGCTTTATAAGTGCAGTTTGCCATAGTATATTCTATATGCTGGAAAGTTGTAATAATTTGGAAGAGGCCAAGCAACGTTGCAGTGGTTTCCTCTGCACTAAAGTCAGGTTTGATGATCACTGTCAGGTTTTTGATCCCTTACACCGATGATTAGACAATATCCAGTGGCTCCTGACAGGTCGGACTGTGTGCCTAGGCCTATCAATTCTAACTCTCATTCTGCAAGGTTCCCACAGTGCAGGGATGGGGAATTGGAAATGAGAGCAAGGTAGTGAAGACTGAATATTGATCCCATTTAACCTCCTGGTTAATCCCCCATCAGTTCTAAGCAAAGGTAAGGGCAAGATTCTTTTGAATTCCCTTTCCACAGGCTAGAAATATACATAGAGTGGGCAAGTATTTTCAATGACCTATATTTTTTATAGTTTCTCTTTATGGAAAACAACATCACCATATTTTATTATTCTTTTAAATAAGACTTACTATTCTGACATTTTTAACTAATGGTATAACTAGTTCATTAGGTAGCATAATTGGAAATTACTTGAAATATAAAGAGCACACCTGGTAAATAAATGTTTAATTTAATAATTGTTTTAATCATCACTTGGGGATATTTTTTTCCATTGCTTTCTAGAGAGAACGGAAGGGAGGGAGGAGAGAGAGAGATGAAAGGGAGGGAGGAAAAGGAGAGAGAGAGAGAGAGAGAGACATCGATGTGAGAGAGACACATGGATTGGTTGCCTCCTGCACTCACTCCTACCAGCTTGGGAAACCTCAACTGAGGTAACTGCCCTTGACTGGGAATCAAACCCTCTGGCTTTTTGGTCCAATCTCTGGGCTAGAGACAAAGCTCTAACCACTAAGAAAAGTGGCCAGGGCTAATAAATAATTTGGATTAAAATGATTATTAAGTTAAAATCAAAAGTTGCTGAAAACCTCCTGTGATGATTTTAACCAGGGCCACATAATAATGTAATCGTTCAAATAGCAATTAGTCACAAACAGCAGTGCCTTTTATTTTGACTTTAAATAAGTAAGCTAATTTCCACTCTTCAAGATAAATATTATTAATTAGATGGGAAAATAAAAAACATCATATAGTGTTGGTATCGGTAGAACCTACAGTCATACAGAAAATCCCTGTGTTCTTATGAATTAGGTACAGAAACAAACTTTTTCTTTTTATCTTTTATTCCTGAAACATAGAAGAGGAAATATTCTGATTTAAGCTTGATTTTTTAATGCCCTTAATATAGTGAACTAAGTGAATTTTTGCTATGTAGGAGATAAAGTAATGTTCACATGCTTTAATTTGTAATCTTTGTGAACATAGGTGATCTATAATAATAAAAGCATAATATGCTAATTAGACTGGACGTCCTTCTGGACGACCTTCCGGATGAAGCCATGGTGGTGGGGGCCGAGCACCTTGCATGATTTTTGTGCATCGGGCCTCTAGTTATATAATAATTGCAAACACACCTTACGTTTTTAGGTAATTATGCTTACCCTCTTATACTGAAGCATTCATAACTCCTCTTTCTCCTTCCTCTTGGCATTCATTAGATAATGAGAGAATAGTTGGATACAATCTATAATGTGGCCCTAAAATGCTATTTTTGTTTTGCAACTCACCATGTGTTTTAATTTATACATTTATAGCTGCTTTATATGGTTTATATCTGTTCATGCTGTTTGAAAGATAGTAAATATTGTCAAAGAAACAGGGCTTTACAGGCAGGTAGATATGTACTTCATTGGTTCACTTCATTGTTCCATCCTTTGCTAGCTGTGACACATAGAGCAGTTGAACTATCCAGACTGTTCCCCATGCTCAGAGTGGCCTTGGCCATCTGATGTACTGTAAATAGGGCCTTTCACACTCTAATTGGCCTTGAGCATCTGGCGACTCTGGTATGGTTCCCACATTTACTATTTATAATGTGTTCCATATATTTTATTAACTACTCATAAAAATAATGTCAAGCATTTTTATAAATATTTACCTTGACTTTTATTATAAAATTATCTATTGTTTAAATTTATTTCTACTTATCTTTATTTTTGAATTATTGAGTTAAGATAATTTTTACACTTATTTGAGACACCAAAGGGTAGATTAAGTGGACTACTTAGACACAGATAGTGGTGGAGGGAAGTCTGTAAATTTATCATGGAGTTCATTTCAGCCAATGAAGTATGTAGGTATGTTTCACTTAATATACCAGGGTAAATGTGGTGTGCAGGACAATAACAAAGGTTAAGATTTTCTCTGGCAGTGGGGAAGAAACCCAGTGCAGAAACTAATGGAAAAAATTAAGATATCAACATACCTAACACGTCAGAACAAATAAGCCTATTAAACAGTTTGTGTGTTTCCTTGACTTTTGTTTAATCAGCATCTAAACAATCTTAAGATTATTCTCCCATGTTCTCAAAGATATCACATGCTGATTACAAAACTGGTGGCACCACTTGAAGAGTTGTTATTGAGTTTCTCTTATTCACTTAATTAGAATTAAACCATCATCCTCTAGCTTCACTCCATCCTGCAGGATTTCTAGTATTTCAAAATAATAAAAGCAACAACAAAAGATAGTGCCAGGACTTTTACAGACATTATAAAAATCCTCATTTAAACCATACAAGCAAGTTAGAGTGTTTTTCGTTTATAAATGAGGAAACTGGTGCTCTGTAGGTGCTCAACATGGGTAAGAATTTTATTGCCAGTTCATATGCTCTGCTTGGTTGGTGATTCAAGTGATATAAATTCATTTCAAGGAATTTCACAAAGAGAATCTAATATTCTACAAGGACTGGGTTGGGTGTGGGAAAAAAAGAAATGAATGTAGAAATGCACATATTTTTCATATGTAGGTTATAGTAGAATTATTAGCTGCTTAAAATAGACTTGAGGATGCTAAATTACTCCAGTAAGATGCATCTTAATGATAATTATAACCCTAAACATCAACATTTAGAAATGATACTTTTTTAGCAATTGCTTATGCAACACATACTGAATGCCATGTTCTGTTCTAAGTGCCTAGAATATTTACTCTTTTAATCTCCATAAACAAATCTACAAAGAAGTAACTATCATCCTTTTACTAAAGAGGAGACATAGACACAGAGAAATTAATTAACTTGCCTTAAACACCACACTCTACTGCCCCTGCTGGACTGAGGTGCCTTCAACCAAAAAGTTAATCCTCTTGATGTAATCTATACAATTCCTCAAAATTTACTGTACTAAGAATACTAGCTTTCTAATATACCATATCTTTTCATTCATTCTTCACCATCCCAGCCCTTCATCATCCTTATTTTTTTAAATATGTTTTTATTGATTTTCAGAGATAGCAAGGGAGAGGGAGAGAAAGTTAGAAACATCAATGAGTGAGGAACATCATTGATCAGCTGGCTGGGAAACAACCATGACCTCTTGGTTTCTGGGTAGGTGCTCAACCATTGAGCCTCTCTGGCCAGGTCATCATCCTTACTTTGCATCCATTTCTCCAGGAATGCTGTCATAGATAATTTGCTTTTTATATTTTTCTGTAAGTTAAGTCTCCTTGGAAACACAAAAGAACAAGGCAGTAACTCTGAAGGGCATATTTAAATAGGTTACTTAACCAATGTGATTTTCTAAAAACAGGTGATCTCACCCTAGCTATCTTGGCTCAATAGATAGAGCATTGGCCTGGGGACTGAAGGGTCCCATGTTCAATTCCAGTCAAGGGCACATGTCTGGGTTGCAGGCTCGATCCCCAGTAGGGGATGTGCAGGAGATAGCCAATCAATGATTCTCTCTCATCATTGATGTTTCTATCTATATCTTCTCCCTTCCTCTCTCTGAAATCAATAAAAATATTTTTTAAAAAAGCAGGTGATCTCTACAGATAAACACATATACACCTAAAGTATAGAAATTATTTATGATTTTAAATATATTTTCAGAAAAGGGACAGAAATGTGTACTAGAAACAGAGAATTTTAAAAACAGACAGTCTTTCAAGAAAATTCTTCACCTTTTTATATCCAGCATGCCTGCTTTTTTTTACTACATGCACACTCTGACTTATTCTGGAAGGAAAAGGAAATATATGTCTAATATTTATTATATGTTACATAGCAGGCACTTTTAATATGGCTTCTAATTTTAATAATACTACATAGTATAATTATCCTCACTTTACATATTAAGAAATTCAGACACTGAGAGGTTAAGTGACTTGCCCAAAGTCATGTAGCTGGTTACCAGTGGAGAGAGGATTCTATCCCAGGTTTTCTTACCCTGGTGTGCTGATTTGGCTTTAAAAAGAGGACAACACCCATGTACCTGGGACCACCTTTTCTGGATACATACATTCAGTGCCGACTACCTGAAGTTGGCACCTTACTTTTCCATTACATTATTTTTATACTAGAGGCCTGGTGCATGGAACCGTGCATGGGTAGGGTCGCTAGGTCTGGCCAGCAATCAGGGCCAATTGGAGCCTTCCAACTGCTGGCCATGGCCTCCCTTCCCTGGCTGCCGGTTGCTGGCCAGGGCCTTCCTTCATTCCATGCCACCCCCCTGGTGGTCAGCACACATCATAACAAGCAATCGAACTCCGGTCTCCCGGTTGAATTCCCAAGGGGACACTTTGCATATTAGCTTTTATATATACATATTTGGGTTTTTTTTTCATTTCCTCAGGCAGTATTTTCTGGCTAACGTTAGTGTTTTCTTACATATTTACCAGGTCATAATTTGTATTCTCCCCTTTTGTAACTGAGCTAAATCTAAGTTGTTTCACCTTTTATTTTCTGCAATCTGTGTTGAGGAAAGAAACAAATGGATCTAATAACATCCATGGTGTCCTAAGCTCCAAGAGTAGCCAGCAGTCAGGGTCTCTGTTCAGCTTCCATGGATCCCCTTCTATGAGAATGCTGTGCAACACAAAGGATGGCCCTCCAGCCAACATATTGATCCTCGGTGGCCTTTTTCTGGACCATGAGTGACAGATCCAGAAGGTGAACATCTGGCCCAGCCTGGGTCAATGAGGGCTTTTAACATTTTAATGCATGAGACATAGAAACTGAGAGTTGTTAGAGCCCATATCATGTTCATTTTAATATTCTTGTGTAATCCAAAAAATTTCAGATGCAGAGTTCCCCAGGCAGCCCTAGCTCCTGTTTTCATTTGTTTGGTTTTAAAATATATATTTTATTGATTGTTTTACAGAGAGGAAGGGAGAGGGATAGAGAGTTAGAAACATCGATGAGAGAGAAACATCGACCAGCTGCCTCCTGCACATCTCCTACTGGGGATGTGCCCGCAACCAAGGTACATGCCCTTGACCGGAATCGAACCTGGGACCTTTCAGTCCGCAGGCCAACACTCTATCCACTGAGCCAAACCGGTTTGGCCATTTGTTTGGTTTTAAAGCTCTTTTTGGTTTCCTTGAGATTTGCATTATATACATTTTTTCCCAATGCACTGTAACATTGAATCTAGTGAACTCAAGTTTCATATTCCTTGCCATTAAAAGCATGTTCATTCAATAAGTCCATAATTTTATGGGCTATCAAAAACCCACATCAAAGAGATAAACTCCCACTGACCATCATGGCTCAGTGGTTGAGTCTGGACCTATGAACCACGAGATCTTGGTTTAATTCTGATCAAGGACACATGCCCGGGGTTGCAGGTTCAATCTCCAGTGGGAGGTGTGTAGAAGGCAGCTAATCAATGATTCTCACTCATCACTGATGTTTCTAGCTCTTTCCTTCTCCCTTCCTCTCTAAAATCAATAAAAATATTTTTTTTAAAAAAAGAGATAAACTCCCCCAAATTAGAAACATCCTTAATGAGAAAGATGGTCCTCTGTCAGATTCAGGACTTGCACATTTTTGGATAATACCTTCAATGTATTTTCTTATTTATTTTAATTTGTTAATTTTAGTTTACACTCAATATTATTTTATATTAATTTCATGTGTACAGCAGAGTGGTTGGGCAATCATATACTTTATAAAATGTTCTCACAAATATTTCCAGTTCCCACTTGGCACCATACATAGTTATTACAATACTATTGAGTACATTTCCTATGCTGTACTGTACATCCCCATGACTATTTTGTAACTACCAATCTGTATGTCTCAATCCCTTCACCTTTTCACCCAGTCCTCTGTCCCCCCATCCCCTTCTGGCAACCATCAGTCTGTTCTCAGTATCTATGAGTTTGTTTCTATTTTATGTGCTTGTTTATATTTTTGTGTACACTATAAATTATTTATTAGAATGACACGTATACGTTGATTAATTAACACAATCTAGTAATCAGCATTATATAAGTATATATTTAATATAGTGATATTCTCAAGATGGCGTCCCCCGCCCCCCCCCCCACCCGCCACAAGGCTAGTTAATAGCTATCCATACATAAGAAGCCATTTTGAAAAATCCCAGAACCCAGGGGTGAGACTGAAGCACCCTTGGGCTCACCAAAATCAAGAAGAATCACATTAGGAGGGTAAGAGGAACAGTTTCCCTTTGATTGGGTGGCTCTTCCCTAGACAGCACAGAGCCACACAAAAGGAGCTCTGTGGGCCTGTAGTTTCTCCACTGGAAATTCAGTAGATGCCCAAGATGGACCGGCAGCTTTTCTAGGAGTATGGGAGGCACACTCAGGTCCAGGGGTTCAACCACCAGGGGTTAACTAGAGATGAAGAAGGGGGTGAAGCTTACATCAACCAGAGCTCAGATTTTGGAGGTCCCTGTTTCTGCTGGCTGCTAGGCCCAGTGCCCAAGCAGAGAGCCCAGCCAACTGCTGTGGCAAAGCCAAGCCCATAGCCCAGTGTGATCAGTGAGCTTAGCCTGATTTGGGTCCCCAGCCAATGGGCCACACTAGGCATGGAGCTTATTCTACAGCCCCACTCAGGCAAGAAAGCAAGTTTAAAGCCCTATCCAACAACTGAGCATAACCTACAGCCCTGCTCCACTGAGAAGCATGGCAATAAATTCTCAGAAGCCTTGGAACACAAACTACAGTCAGCCCTTGCAGGGAAGAAAATTCCCACCACACTCAACTGCTGAGCATAGTTTCCAGTCCCACCTGTTCAGGAGACCGGCTAGAGACCCAAGTGTCCAGGAGCACATCCTACAGCCCTGCTCTGGCAGGGAGCCAGGCCAGCAGCCATGCCCATCTGTTGAGCATAGCCACTAGGGTGGCATAACCAGGGACGTGAACAGTGATCCTTATATATTGTTCTTTAGATTCCACATATAAGTGAAATCATATGGTATTTGTTTTTCTCTGACTTATTTTACTTAGCATAATACCTGCCAGGTCCATCCATGCTGTCCTAAATTAAATTTTATTCATTTTTATGGAGGAGTGATATGCCATTGACTATATGCACCACAGCTTTTTACCACTTTTCCATCGATGGGCCCTTGGGTTGATCAATGTGTGTTATGTGTATTAGTTTCCTATTATACTGCAACAAATTACCACAAACTAAGTAGCTTCAATAATGCAAATTATTTATTTTTTTACAGTTCTGGAGTCAGAAAATCAGGAGGTTAGCAAGGATATGTTTGTACTGAAGGTTTCTGGGAAACATGTTTTGGATCTTTGAATGAAAATGAATAGCAAATTCATTTTTTTTCTTTTCCAGGTTTTAGAGACGGCCTGTGTCCCTTGGGTCATAGTCACTTTCTCCATCTTCAAAGTACATCTTTTCACACACTGGTTTTATCTTTATGTCTTTTTTTTTTTACTTTGATCCTTTTGTCCCCACCTGTATATAAGAACTTTTATGATTACATTGGATTCAAAGAGATAATTCAGGAAAATTTCCCCACCTCAATATCCAAATTTAATCACATCAATGATGTCCCTTTGACCATGTAGGGCAACATGTTCATGGTTCCAAATATGAGGATATGCATATCATTTGAAACCATGTTGATTATTTGGCGGTAGGGGGTTGGGGGGTTGCATTTTCCAGCCTGCCACACTAAAAAATCTAGGTTATTGTGGTGTTGGTAAAAGAATCCCCGAGAGCAGCATTTTGCAAGCCTGCTGTCCAGATATCAGCAAACCTCATTAGATCAATAAGAATCTTCAGATCCTATGATTCCACAAACCAAAGAAAGTGACTTCCATTGCCATAAACTCTGAGAGGTAACCAAGTAAAAATAACATAAATAATTTTTTTATTACACTCTGTGACAAAATATCTTCTCTTTGTCACCTTTTATAACAACAACAAAATTTTGGAAGGATCAAGGAGGGTGAGAACTCTGGCAATAACTGAGATAATGAACCTGTCCAAGATGATTTATAAGTTAGGGCTTATTTTTAACTGACAATTACCATTTTGAAAGTAAAACTGAATTTGGGAAAAGTGAATGTAAAGAAATGTCATCAAGTTATAAATCAGTCCACAAGACTTTTACACACCAGTTGACTGTATAGGCTCTATAAATACACTATTTTAATTACATTTTAATAATGCTGCTGTTGTCCTCCAAGGACCAGATTCATTCAGGACCCGTCTAACATTAGTCACATTATAAACCGCTTCTATAATGTTGAAGGAACACTATCAACCATGTGAGTTGTTACAATGGAGGGAATATAGTATGCCTTGGTTTTAATAAATATAGCTCATATTTAAAAGTTGTTTTTATGAAGGAAACATGTTTTGGGTCTTTGAATGAAAATGAATACCCAATGTCATTTGAAGTTTAGTGAACACAAGTAATTAAGGCCCAGATGCTCTGCTTGACCCTCTGCCTGCACACTGTCAAGCAGCTCAGAGTGTCAACACTTGTTTACAGCAACCCTGATCAGAGAGGTGCCTAACCCCAGGTTCTTAATACCTGCAATTGTCAATCACTACAAACAGATACTCTCCACCAGTGACCCTGGAGAAGCAGAATTAGCTCTGACAGATTTGATAATAGTGAAATATCCCAGGGCATGCCACAGTCACTGTGATGAGCATTCACTTTTTAACTCCTCCAAATGCTGTTAAACACAGAAACAGCACTTCTCTCTGATTTTTTTCCTTCACTGGTAGATTGAAAAGGGACTTCAGAGAGCCATGCTCTGAGTCACTCTACCCACCCAAATACTATGTAATACACTGTCTTTGATAGGCACCTCTGTGAGAGACAAAGGAAAAGTGTATGAGATTAATAAGATACAAAATACAGTTGGGCTTTTTTCCATGTAATGTTGATCTTGTATTCTATACAGGTCACTTAACTTTTGAAATTTCAGGTACCATATAATAGTTTTACGAATAGTACTTAATTGTTAGTATTTTTGAGAAAACACTTCCTCAATATAGATATAGTTATAAAAGCATTAGCAATAATCCTCAGAGCAATCTTATGAGATAGATACTATTATTAAAAACTGAGGCTCCGACAGGTTAAGTAAATTGCCCATGTATTTTTAACAGAAAGATAATGACACTCACTTCAAAAAATGTCAGTTCAACTGAGATTTAAGATAATCACTTTGATAATTTTTTAAAGGAAAAAAATTGATTTTAGTATCTGAGGAAGCATACCACATTGCACAGCACACTTGCTGTGGATGCGAGTGACCTGTTTTTCAGTCCTTGCTTTGCCTATCACTATGACTATGGTATGAAGAGAAATTATTTAATCTCAGTTGTCATCAGTACGTTCATTTACAAATTGAATATACATATTTAAGATTTTCTGTATGAGTTAAATGAATCAATGTTTATGAACACTGAGAAAGATGCATAACACAGAGCAGAAACAAATTATTTAAATTATCATCACACCCCTCCCTTTTTTTTTTTATTCTGGGGAACATGGAAGAATGTAAATGTCAAAGGCTGGGAAAACAAATAGACATTATTTAAAATGTTTATCTTTAGCTCTAAATAACTCAGTGGGGAAATTACTTAATCTTGTTTTGCCATCACTGTGATGGGGATCATGATATGGAATGTGGAAGGCATTAAAGTAGGCAAATTTATTAGGCACTAACCCAGTTATTGGGATGGATTATAAATTTAATAAAGTCTGTCCTTTCTCTTTCAAAGTAATGTATATAACCTGCCATGCAAAGAACTGTTTAGTTGTGAGTGGATAGCAAGGGATTTGAAGATGCAAAAAGGAATTTAAAATGCTTACTTCTTAATTTGACAAATATGTACTGAGCACCTACTCTGTGCATTCATGGTGCTCTGAAATTACATTTCATGGTGGACAATAGAGATTAAGTTCACTGAACTTTCCTCCATGGTAGAGAGGAAAAACAACAAATATGTAGATGATTAGTATGTTATATAGGAAGAAGAAAAAAAACAAAGATAAAATTGGGATGTGTGACACTTAAAACAGTGTGTGTGGAGGGAAGGGAGCTGGCCATGCAAAGCACGAGTGTTCCAGGTGGGAGGGCACCAGAAAAGCAACTTCCACATGGCAAACATTACCTAGAAAGTGCATCTGGTTTCTTTTGAAATGGATTTTTTCAAGAATGTTTACGTAAAAATGCATCCATTTTACATTTATAATTTGATAATATTGAAAATATGTTTTTGAGATATACTTTTTATAATTGCTTCCAGTAAATTTACTTATGATTCTGAATAATTCTAATTTTAATCATTATAAAGAAAAGTCCAGGACTGGATGGCTTTAAAAGGATATTTTACCAAATATTCAAAGAATTGACACTATCCTCCTCAAACTATTCCAAAAACTTCAAGAGGAGGGAAGACTTTTAAACTCTTTTTATGAGGCCAGCATTATTTTAATTCCAAAATCAAACAAAGACACTACAAAGAAAGAAAAGTATAGGCCAATATGTCTAATGAATGTAGGTGATAAAATCCTCAACACAATAGTAGCAAATCAGATTCAGCAATAAATTAAAAAGATTATACAACATGATCAAGTGATATTTATTCCAGGAATGAAAGGTAGGTACAATATTTATAAATCAATATTTGTGATACGTCACAGAAGCAAAATTAAAGTCATTTAATCATATCAATATATGCAGACAAAAAAACATTTGTTAACATCCAGTACCCATCCTAACTAATAAAAGACAAAAAGAGTAATTGACCGTACCTTTGCTACACTTCCCATGGGCTAATCAGGGTGATATGCAAATTAACCTCCAACAAAGATGGCGGTGGGCAGCCACGCAGCTGAAGCGAGCAGGAGGCTTGCTTGCTCCAGTGATGGAGGAAGCCAAGGTTCCCCGCCTGCCGTGGCCCAGCTCTGAGCTCTGAAAGCAACTAAGTTTCAATATAGAAGCTAAACAAACCCCAGATACCTGCTTTCAGCAGACCATGACCTCAGAGCTGGAGCCTCAGCTCCAATGATGGCAACAAAGTTTCAATTATAGAAGGTAAATAAATCCCAGAATTAAAAAAAAGAAAAAAAGGAGAGGCTGGGAGCTTCAGTAGCCAACCAGCCTGAAAACGGCCCTCAGCCCCTCACCCAGACTGGCCAGGCACCCCAGTGGAGACCCCCACCCTAAAGGGGGTGTGACCAGCTGCAAACAGCCATCAGCCCCTCACCGAGGCTGGCCAGGCACCCAAGCGGGACCCCCACCCTGATCCGGGACACACTTCAGGGCAAACCAGCCAGCCCCCACCCATGCACCAGGCCTCTATCCTATATAGTAAAAGGGTAATATGCAAACTGACCCTAACAGCAGAATGACTGGGAATGACTGGTCACTATGACACACACTGACCACCAGGGGGCAGACGCTCAATGCAGGAGCTGCCTTCTGGTGGTCTGTGCACTCCCACATGGGGGAACTCTGCTCAGCCACAAGCCAGGCTGATGGCTGCCAGTACAGTGGTGGTGATGGGAGCCTCTCCTGCCTCCTCAGCAGAGCTAAGGATGTCCGACTGCAGCTTAGGTCTGCTCCCCACTGGCAAGTGGACATCCCTCAAGGGCTGCCGGGCTGCCAGAGGGATGTCTGATTGCCAGCTTAGGCCAAATCCCCTGGGAAGCAGGCTTAAGCCAGCAGGTGGTCATCCCCCGAGGGGTCCCAGACTGCGAGAGGGCACAGGCTGGGCTGAGGGACCCCCTCCCCCTCCTGAGTGCACAAATTTTTTTGCACCGGGCCTCTAGTTTATGATAAAATCGAAAAACAAACACAAAATCTCTTAGCAAAGTGAGAATAAAGGGCCTAGCTGGCATTGCTTAGTGGTTAAGCATCGACCTATAAACAGGGAGGTTACAGTTCAGTTCCAAGTCAGGGCACAAGCCCTGGGTTGCAGGCTTGATCCCTGGTGTGGGGTGTGCAGGAGACAGTCAGTCAATGATTATCTCTCATCATTGATGCTTCTATCTCTCTCTCTCTTCCTCTCTCCTCCTCTCTGAAATCAATAAAAATACATTCTGGAAAACAAAAGTGGGATAAAGGGATTACACCTTAACGTAATAAAGGCCATGTACAAAAAAACCTGCAGACCTGCTGATGTGGCTCAATGATTGAACATCAACCCAAGAACCAAGAGGTCACAGGTTCTGTTAGGTTCCAGGCTTATCCCCAGTAGGGGGTGTGCAGGAGGCAGCCAATCCATGATGTTTCTCTCTCATCAATGTTTCTATCTCTCTCTCTAAAAATCAATGAAAATATTTTAAAAACAAGCAAATAAACAAAAACCTACAACGAGCATCATGCTCAATGGGCAAAAACTAAAAGTGTTTCCCTTAAGATTAGTAACAAGACAGGGATGTCCACTTTCACCACTTTTACTTAACATGCAAAAGTCCTACCCACAGCAATCAGACAAGAAGAAATAAATGAAAGGTATCTAGATTGAAAAGAAGAAAATAAAACTCTCATTGTTCTTAGATGGCATGATATTGTACATAGAAAACCCTGAAGACTCAACCAAAAAACTGCTAGATTTAATAAATGAAGTCAGCAAAGTAGCAGTATACAAAATTAATATTCAGAAATTAGTGACATTTTTATATAGCAATAATGAACTATCACAAATAAAAAATTAAAAAAAAACACAAAACAATCCCATTTACTATTAAAACAACAAAAAAAGGTACCTAGGAATAAATTTAACCAAGGAAGTAAAAGACCTGTACTCAGAAAACTATAGGACATTGAAGAAATTGAGGAAGATACAAATGAGTGAAAGCACATACTGTGTTGATAGATTGGAAGAATTAATACCACTAAAATGTTATATTACACAAAGCAATCTATAGATTCAGTGCAATTCTTATTAAAATACCAATGACATATTTCACAGATCTAGGATAAATATTCCAAAATTTTATATTGAACAAAAATAGACCATAAATAGCCACAGTAGCCTCCAGAAAGAAGACCAAAGGTGGAAGGACCACAATACCTGATATCAAACCATACTATAAGGCCATTATATTCAAAACAGCCTGGCCCTGGTATAAGAACAAGCATATAGATAAATGGAACAGAACAGGGGACCTAGAATTCAACCCACACCTTTATGGTCAATTAATATTTGATGAAGGAGGTAAGAGCATACAATGGAGTCAAGACATTCTCTTCAATAAATGGTGTTGGGAAAATTAGATACATGCGGAAAAAAAAGGAAACCAAACCACCAACTTACACCATACAGAAGAATAAACTCAAAAAGGATAAAGGACTTAAATGTAAGTTGTGAAAACATAAAAATCCTAGAAGAAACCATAGGCAGCAAAATCTCAGACATTTCTTGTAGCAATATGTTTGCTGATACATTTCGTAGGGCAAGAAAAATTGAGGAAAAAATAAACAAACTGGAGTACATCACAAACAGTTTCAACACAACAAAAGAAACCATCAATAAAATGAAAAGGGAACCTACTGTATGGGAGGACATATTTGCTAATGATACATCTGATAAGGGGTTAATTTCCAAAATATATAAAGAACTTATAGAACTTCATAACAATAAGACAAACAATCCAATTAAAAAAATGGGCAAAGGTTGGGGGGGTAAGAAATCAAACAAAGGACTTGTATGCAGACATATAAACATAACCAATAGACACAGACACTAGGGGGGTGAGGGGATGTGCTGGGAGGTGGGGGTAGATGGGGGGAAGTCAATGGGGAAAAAGAAGACATATGTAATACTGTATTAATACTTTAAACAATATAAATAAATAAATAAATAAATAAATAAATAAATAAATAAAATGAACCAAGGACCTGAATAGACACTTCACCAAAGAAGACATACAGATGGCCAAGAGACATATGTAAATGTGCTCAATGTCACTGATTATCACAAAGATGCAAATTAGAACCACTCACACCTCCCAGAATGGCAAACATCGATAAATTAATAAACAAGTGCTTAGCAAGGATGTGAAGAAAAGGGAATCCTAGTGCACTGTTAGTGGGAATACAGACTGGTGCAGTCACTATAGAAAAAAATATGGAGTTTCCTCAAAAAATGAAAAATGTAGACTTGAGGAACCAAGATGGCGCCGTAGGGAGTGGACCTGTGCGTGCTGCTCTCTCACAGCATCATTGAAACTATCAACTATGAGGTAAACAACCACCACTCAGAACCATGGGGAAGTTGGCCCAGTGGGAGATCTACAACTGGAAGAAAAGAAAGAAGCACAGTGAGACTGAGTGGGAGCTACGGAGGCACCAAAACTAGAGATACGCAGTCACACGCCAGGCGGGCTGCAAATGGATTCGCGGTTTTTTACGAACCCTAGAATCCTCTGGGCTTGCTCGGGGCGGGTCTCTGAGGCCCCAGATCCCACAGGGAGAGGCGGCCACAGCCTTGCAGTGGTCGGAGAGCGAGGGAAGCTCTGACGCGCGGCTGCTCACCGGCACTGAGGGACAAGAAGTCCTGGTGTCCCGGGGAGGCAAGGGGCGCGGAGACACCTCCATCGCTATTTCCTCCGCGCTGGCGACTCCCTGTGACCCCGCCCTATCCTCCGGGCTGTGCCAGAGGCACAAGAGGGAATGACTGTGCTTTTACAAACTCTCAAATCCACTGAGCTGGTTCGGGCGGGTCTCTGAGGCCCCAGGTCCCAAGGCGAGAGACGGCACGGCCTTCCAGCGGTCAGAAAGCGAGGGAGGCTCTGGCGCGCGCTGCTCGCCGGCACTGGGGGACGAAAAGTCCTGGTGTCCTGGATAGGCAAGGGGCCGCTGAGTCTCCGCCCCGGCGACTCCCTGTGATCCCGCCCTACGCAATTTACATTCCCATCTGGGCTGTGCCAGACTCACAAGTAGAAACGCCTTTGCTTTTGCAAACTTTCAAATCCACTGAGCTGGTTCAGGCGGGATCATGAGGCACCAGACCCTACGGGGAGAGGCAGCACGGCCTTGCAGCCATCAGAAAGTGAGGGAGACTCTGTTGCACAGCTGCTCGCCGGCACTAGGGGACACAAAGCCCTGGCAGAGATTCAAGGGGCCGCGGAGACTCAGCCAGTGCTGTTTGCTCTGCCATGGTGACTCCCTGAGACTCAGCCCTAATCAATTTACATCCCCATCCAAGCTGTG
Organism: Myotis lucifugus; assembly: GCF_000147115.1. Classification (NCBI taxonomy): domain Eukaryota; kingdom Metazoa; phylum Chordata; class Mammalia; order Chiroptera; family Vespertilionidae; genus Myotis; species Myotis lucifugus. Next base: position 2,671,040 of record NW_005871122.1, on the reverse strand, counting down.
CCAGGTGCACAAAAAGACCCACCTGCGCTTCTGCAGCCTATCCCAACAAATTGCAGACTTCAACTGCTCGCAGCCATGGGAGACACACTCAAGAAGCAGGCCCAGGAGAACCAGGATGGCGGCATAAGGAAGAGACCTGTGCGTGCTACCTCACACAACAACATCGAAACTACCAAATATCAGACAAACACCTATCATACAGAACCATGGGGAAGTTGGCCCAGTGGAAGCTCTACAACTGGAAGGAGAGAAAGAACATTGAGACTGAGTAGGATGTGACACCAAGTACAGAGCCCAACCCAACAAACTGCAGATTTCAACTCCTCGCATAGAAAGAAGCGCATTGAGACTGAGTAGGATGTGCAGAGGCACCAAGTACAGAGCCCATCTCAGCAGGCTGCAGATTTCAGCTCCTTGCATCTGGGGGGGACACAATCAGGGGGCAGAGTCGGGTCCGGGGCAGGCCGGGGCTGGGCCTGACTGGGCCGGCACTGTGGAACCGCTGTACCAGCAAGCGCACAAACATGCCCACTGGTTCCAGCCTCTTGTGGGGCGCTGGGGGACAGCAGACAGGCAGTCTGTGCACTTGGTGGAGGGCAGGAGTGCTGGATGTTCAGCCACCAGGAACGCCTGGAGATTTTGTCTGGTGGGGAGCCGCCGGCAGGGGACAGAAGGCCAAACTTCCTGTTTCCCCGGTAAGGCTGGGATGGCCCCGGTGAGGTCGGGACAGCCCCGGTGAGAACGATACGACCCCGGTGAGGTCAGGATGGCCCCTGTGAGGTTGAAACGGCCCCGGTGAGGTCGGGACGGCCCCTGTGAGGTTGAAACGGCCCCCGTGAGGTAGGGACGACCCCGGTCAGGTAGAAACGGCCCCGGTGTGGTAGGGACGACCCCGGTGAGGTTGAAACGGCCCCCATGAGGTAGGGACGACCCCGGTGAGGTTGAAACGGCCCCCGTGAGGTAGGGACGACCCCGGTGAGGTTGAAACGGCCCCGGTGTGGTAGGGACAACCCTGGTGAGGTTGAAACGGCCCCGGTGAGGTCGGGACGGCCCCGGTGAGGTTGAACCGTCCCCCGTGAGGTAGGGACGGCCCCGGTGAGGTTGAAACGGCCCTGGTGAGGCTCAGACGGCCCTGGTGAGGTTGAGACTACTCCAGTGAGGTTGGGACAAATAAAGGGGACCAGTATAGACTGATGAACAGGGGTAGATACAGAAGCAGAGCAACATTGAACAGAATGTCAAACTACAGTGGGAAGCCTGGGGAGGGTTTGGCGGGGGGATTAAGAGATCAACTGAAGGACTTATATGCATGCATATAAGATTAACCAATGGACACAAGACACGGGGCGGGGGGGGGGCGGGGGGTAGGGGCCGGGGGAATGTCAAGGGGGGGGGAAAAAGGAGACATATGTAATACTCTTTGTAATACTTTAAGAAATAAAAATTATTAAAATATTAAAAAAAAAAAAGAAAAATGTAATTGGCTTTTGACCTATTGATCCCACTTATGGGAATACTAGTGGCCCGGTGCATGGATTCATGCACTTTGAAAGAACATTAATTAGAAGAAATATTTTAATATCTCTACTCTCCCTTTCTCTATAGTAGAAGTGTCAGAGATTAGTAAATTAGTAAAATGTATATTAAAATAATACATTAGTAAAATGCATATGAAAATTAGTAAAATGTATATGAAAATAATATATGAATTGATTTATAAATAAACAAAGAACAACATGATATGACAACAACAAAGACATGATATAAAAACAACAAAAACATGATATAAAACAACTGATAAAAACAATGACTGATAAATTGATTAAACTTATTCTAATATCTCCCTGTATACCACATTAAGAGTAAAAACACTTTCAGAGTGCTTGACTAATTTCCCTTGTGATGAAGTATTTATAACTTTAACTTTAATGTCACATGCTCTTCGAACTTGAGAGAAAGCAACATCTAACTGACCATGTGCAAAAATGGGTTCGGGTAGGAATATTCCTACTCTGTCTAGGGTTTGTTCTTGTGATTTATTAATAGTCATCGCTAAGGCTGGCATCACAGGAAACTGTCTTCAAATTAATTTAAATGGGAGGCCAGTGTCAGACGGGGACAAATATCATACATGCGCGAGTCAACATTTATTTTTAAATTGCCAGTATGCGTCATATGTATCGGCTGGTCGGTCAGTCAAACAGTCGGATGGATGGATGGTCAGTCACTTAGCCTTTTATATATATAGATATCCTATGCATCCCAAAACACCAATTTGAAGAATATATGCACCTCTATGTTTATAGCAGTGTTATTTACAATAGCCAAGAAATAGATACAGCCCAAGTGTACATCAATACATGAGTGCATAAAAAGGTGGTAAATTTACACAATGGAATACTACTTGGCCATAAATAAGAAGGAACTCTTACCTTTTGTGACAGAATGGAGGGACCTGGAGATTATTATGCTAAATGAAATAAGCCTGTTGGAGAAAGGCAAATACCATATGATCTCACTTATAAGAGAAATCAATGAACTAAATAAACTGATGAACAAATTAGAAACAGCAACATGGATACATGGAACAGACTGACAGCTGTCAGAGGGGACAAGGGTTGGGGAGGACTGGATGAACAAAGGTGAAGAAATTAGCCAAAGAACATATATGCATAACCCATGACACAGACAACAGTGTGGTGATGGCCAAAGGGAAGGGGGAGGGAGAGACAAAGGGTGGTAGGAAAATGGGAGGGAAATGGGACTTCTGTAATAGTGTCAACAATAAAAATAAAGGGGGAAAAAAGAAACACCTCTTGCCTTATCAATGTGAATTACTCGGAGTACTATTTTTAAATCAGTCTTTTCCTCTTTTTGCTTATTTTTTATCTTTGCCTTTTTTCCCTCCTCACCATAATTTGTCTTGATAATATATTTTCTTCCTGTTCCTACCATATACATAAATACTAGAGGCCTGATGCACAAAATTCATGCAAGGGCCTTGGGCCTTGCAGACATGGCAGCTTGCCTCGGCCCTTGCAGCACCGGCTTCATCCAGAAGGACATCCGGAAGGACGTCCTGAAGGATGTTCGGCTCTCTGGTCTAATTAGCATATTATGCTTTTATTATTATAGATGCACATATATTAATTTTCCAGATTTTTTGCCACTATAAAAATTCTGAAATCACACAAGTGTACATGTGCGTGTGCACACACACAGACACATTTTAAAGCTGTTTTAAAGTTCCTCAGGAAGTATTACTGTTACCTGATTGTGTAATGTAATGATTTTTATTATTTTAGTAATAGTTGTTTTCTGAAATGGCAGCAACAGTTACAATTCCAGCAACAATGAATGAAAGCACTCTATTGGCGTCATTTGCAGTGACAGAAATAGGCCTTGTAGATTTTATTTTTGCCTATTTGATAAATAAATGTACTATCCTAAGGCTACTTTGATTTTACTTTCTCTTACTACTAAGTTTGAGCATCTATTTATATTTGTTAGCAGTTTGGATCTGCTCTTTTGTGTGATGCCTAATATATTCTTTACTTCATTTTCTTTCATGTTGTTTATTTCTTTCTTCTTAATCTTTACGTACTTATATTTTCTATGCTCCTGATTGCCAATATTTTCCCTCAGTCTGTTGTTTCTCTATTGAAGTAATTTATGGAACCTTATGGGATATGGGTTTAAGGAATTACCTACCTAATTTTACATTTAATCAACTAGGTTTTCTTACACTGTCATAATTATTATTTTTACACTGATTGTACTATGATTTTTTTCCTTTGTAGTGTTGTAATTATAATTTTACATTTAAATATTTAATCATTTGTTTACATTGTATATAACATAGGATAAGGTCTAAATCGTGTTTTCTTCTAGTTGCTTCATTTGGGTCAGCTTCATTTATTACATAATGAATCTTTTTTTTAAAATATATTTTTATTGATTATTTTACAGAGAGGAAGGGAGAGGGATAGAGAGTTAGAAACATCGATGAGAGAGAAACATTGATCAGCTGCCTCCTGCACAACCCCTACTGGGGACGTGCCCACAACCAAGGTACATGCCCTTGACCGGAATCGAACCTGGGACCCTTCAGTCCGCAGGCCAATGCTCTATCTACTGAGCCAAACCGGTTACGGCTACATAATGAATCTTATTGCCATTGAATGGAAATATCAATACATATTAATTTCTCATATATATAAAGATCTATTTTTAGATTTTTTTCAAGCATAGTTGGAGGAAACTGAGTGAGCCTATTTGTCAGCACCATAGTGAGAAAGAAGTGGCATTAAAATGAATTTGCATAAGAAGATAAAGCCATATCACACAGAGTCTTGTAGACTCTTCTAAAATAAATTAGAAGTAAGGATGTTAATTTACTTAAAAAAATGTCTGTGGTGCAAGGTGGTTGATATGGAGGAAAGACAGAAGAAAGAAAACCCATTTTAAAAGACCACTTGAGGAATCCAAGCAAAGTTAATGTGGTAGAGGAGATAGAGGATGATTAACTCCAAATATTTGGGGCCTTGGGGTAGTCATTTATTATTTAGGGTAATCTAGACAACCCAACTATTATTGGTGCTCTACCACAGTGACCTGAACCACAGGAACAGCATGCAGTAAATTTCAGTTTTCTAGGGTGTTTAAGGAATAGTTTCTAATAAATCAAGTATTTACCTGATACTTAATAATAATTATAAAAAAACTTGTGAATAATATTTATAAAAAATTTTATGTTTCAGCTTTGCTTTTGGATGATATTCCTAATTCGTATTCATCACCTTTCCTGAGATAGTTAAATTCAGTTTATTGAAGGTAATTGAATCTTTCAAGATCCAGAATCCTGCAATGCCTCAGGGACATCATTCTAAATATCAGTCCTCACTTTATGGGCATAGATCAGACTGAAACTCTAGTGAATTTAAGTAAAACTCTGTAAATTGAATTTTTACCAAAGCCCCGATATCAACCTAGTTTATTATTTCTTTTTAGGCCATTTGACTTGTTTCTTTAAACAGCTGAAAATGTAACAATTTTGGGTAACTAAAGGTTCAGGTATATTATAATATTTATAATGCAGCAGAAGATACAGACCTTTTTTTCTCTTTTTTTCTTACGGCATTTTTTTCTACAATTTTTCCAATTGGTTCAAATATAACAGAAGTTACAGTGCAGAGACTTTAGTGAGGGTATGGGGGAGGAAAAGGGGGGATGTAGAATTTGTTTTCGGCATTAGCACAAAGATATTAAGGTGGATTTCGCCCAGATAAAGAGAAAAAGCCTGAATCTTACTTCTTAACAGTCAGTCACTCCTCTCTTGCAGTTCACAAAGGAGGCATATTACTATTAGGCTGGGGCTCTGAACCCAGCTACACTGGGGGAAATGGAAAACTCTCTTTGCTTGAACACAAGGTGGCCTTAAGTTCAGAACTGCAGCTACAGCACAGCCTACCCTTTTTCCTTTCCCACCCATGCTCAGACACTCTTTTTCTAGCAGCGAGGACCAGCAACCCCAGATCACATCAGCCCTCACAAAGTGGAGAGAGGTCAGCACAGGGCTGTCTCTGCGATTTAGGGCAAATGTGCTTAACTCTGAAACTTAAAGAATTTTAGTACTGGGACAATGCACATGAAATGACCTTCAGGGAAATCTACCCTGGCTGCTCACATAGATCAAAGGATTAGCTATGTCACATTTCTCCAGACTCATGGCAGATAAAAAGAGGGAGACAGAGAAAACGGCATAGAGACATATGCCGAGAGTAAGATGAAAGAGTTTTTGAGAACTAAGAGGGAGGATTCCAGTCCACTTTATCACTCTGCATTTATTAAAAAGTCCCACAGAGTAAAAGCCACCTATTCCCCAATATAGACTACCCCTCCAGCTAAGGACATACTTCAACAAAAAGTGGTTTAATTAGTGTCCTTTGATCGATCCAATTAGTGCTTTTCTTTGGTGGTGGCAGAATGTGGTGGTGATAGGTGTTGTGATAATTGGAGAAGGAGTAAGAACTAGAAACGTTAAATTCTTTTCTCTTTAAAGTCAACGTTGTACATCTTAGTAAAGGACGGTACTCTTTTATCTCAGAAGGAAATGTCCTTGGAACAAATGTGCAGATTAGGACAATCTTTCAAGGAGCAATGAGAGTAAAAGGGTCATCATTTAGGTACTCTGGTGAGCTATGGCAACCCTGGAGATCAGATGCTCCAGAGAGAGTAACAACTTGTTATATAGCCTTCATTCAAATGAACAAGCATGCATTTTATTGGTTAGGGATCTGAGACTGAATATTCAAAGTTATTTTGCTATTCAGAATGTCTTTAGGAAAGAAGAGGGGAGAATGTGGATATGGAAAGGGAGAAAAGAGGACACATAAAGAAGAGGAGGAGTAAGATAGGAAAGGCTACAATAGGGAGAATATTGGAATAAGAGAGGCCACCCCCATGAAAAAGCAAAGAAACATGCAAGAAAGAGATGGAATAGACATGTCCTGAAGCATTACATTTCCATGGAAAGGCAGGCAGCTAGGTCTTGGTTTTCCATCTCGCTGCATAGAGACCACACACAACCATAACGGTCCACCTGCTCCTGCCACTCAGGTCACCAGCCTGCACTCAATAATGTCAACCGGCCAACTGCTACTTTAACATTTTCTTCTAGCCCAGGCTAAGGAACAACTAGGAGATTAACAGAATGCTTGGCTTTACACCAATAGAAGAATCTACACTCTAAAATCAATCTTCTCATTCTTATATTTTTCCAAAATATTTTTATTCATGCTTTTCTTTTTTTTTTCTTTATTGATTAAGGTATTACATATGAGTCCTTATTCCTCCATTCTCCCCCCCTCACACTCATGCCCTCACCCCCCTGTTATCTGTGTCAGTTGGTTAGGCTTATATGCAAATATGCAAGTCCTTTGGTTGATCTCTCCCCATTACTCCCACCCTCCCCTACTTTCCCTCTGAGGTTTGATGGGCTGATAGATGCTTCTCTGTCTCTGGATCTGTTTTTGTTCATCAGTTTATATTGTTCATTATAATCCACAAATGGGTGAGATCATGTGATATTTATCTTTCTCTGACTGGCTTATTTCATTTAGCATAATGCTCTCCAGTTCCATCTATGCTGTTGCAAATGGTAAGAATTCCTTCTTTTTTACCACAGCATAGTATTCCATTGTGTAGGTGTACCACAGTTTTCTAATCCACTCTTCTGCTGATGGGCACTTAGGCTGTTTCCAAATCTTAGCTATGCTAAATTGGGTTATTAAGAACATAGGGGTGCATATATCCTTTCTGATTGGTGTTCCTAGTTTTTTGGATATATTCCTAGAAGTGGGATCACTGGGTCAAATGTGAGTTCCATTTTTAGTTTTTTGAGGAAACTTCATACTGTTTTTTACACAGTGGATGCACCAGTCTGTATTCTCACCAGCAGTGCACGAGGGTTCCTTTTTCTCCACATCCTCTCCAGCACTTGTCCTTTGTTGATTTGTTGATGATAGCTATTCTGACAGGTGTGAGATGGTACTGGATTGTCATTTTGATTTGCATCTCTCAGATGATTAGTGACTTTGAGCATGTTATCATATGTTTCTTGGCCTTCTGTATGTCTTCTTTCAAAAAGTATCTATTTAGGTCCATTGCCCATGTTTTGATTGGGTTGTTTATCTTCCTTTTGTTAAGTTGTATGAGTTCCCTATAAATGTTGGAGATTAAACCCTTATCAGTGATAACATTGGCAAAGATGTTCTCCCATGCAGTGGGCTTTCTTGTTGTTTTGTTGATGGTTTCTTTTGTTGTGCAGAAGCTTTTTATTTTTATGTAGTCCCATTTGTTTATTTTCTCTTTAGTTTCCATTGCCTTAGGAGCTGTATTGGTGAAGATATTGCTTCGGCATATGTCTGAGATTTTGCTGCCTTTGGATTCCTCTAATATTTTTATGGTTTCCCTTCTTATGTTTAAATCCTTTATCCATTTTGAGTTTATTTTTGTGTATGGTGTAAGTTGGTGATCTAGTTTCATTTTTTGCATGTATCTGTCCAATTTTCTCAACACCATTTATTGAAGAGGCTGTCTTGACTCCATTGTATGTTTTTGCCTCCTTTGTCAAATATGAATTGAGCATAGTGGTTTGGGTCTATTTTTGGGTTCTCTATTCTATTCCATTGGTCTATATGTTTGTTCTTGTGCCAGTACCAGGCTGTTTTGAGAACAATGGCTTTGTAATACATCTTGATATCTGGTATTGAGATCCCTCCTACTTTGTTCTTCTTTCTCAGGATTGCTGCAGCTAATAGGGGTCTTTTTTTTTACTTCAGATGAATTTTTGGAGAGTGCGTTCTAGGTCTGTGAAATATGCTGTTGGTATTTTAATGGGGAGTGCATGAATCTACAGATTGCTTTGGGTAGTGTGGACATTTTAATGATGTTGATTATACCAATCCATGAACATGGTATGTTATTTCATCTGTTTATGTCTTCCTCTATCTCTTTTTTCAGTGTCCTGTAGTTTTCTGAGTACAGGTCTTTTACCTCCTTAGTTAAGTTTATTCCTAGATATCTTTATTTTTTTGGTGTGATGGTAAATGGGGTTGTTTTTTAAATCTCTCTTTCTGTAAATTCACTATTGTGTATAAAAATGCCATAGATTTCTTGGCGTTAATTTTGTATCCTGCTACATTGCCAAATTCATTTATTAGTCTAATAATTTTGTGATGGAGTCTTTAGAGTTTTTGGTGTACAGTATCATGTCATCTGTGAATAATGACAGTTTTACATCTTCTTTTCCAATTTGATTACCTTTTATTTCTTCTTCTTGTCTAATTGCTATGGCTAGCACTTCCAGTACTATGTCAAACAGGAGTGGTGAAAGTGGACATCCCTGTCTCATTCCCGTTCTTAGGGGAAATATTTTAGTATTTTTATTTAGAATATAAAAGTAATATAACCACAGTGTAGGGAATTTGAAATATATTTTATAAGTATGAAGAGCAAAAAGACACAAATTTCTCTCATCTTTCAAGATAATCTCTGTTCCCATTTTAAATTTGTTGTTACTTACTACTAATTTGCCCCCCCAAAATTTTTACTGACTTTTACTCCTATTTTCTGTATAATGGAAAAAAGAAATAATGTATCTAATATATTTTATGTCTGCCCCTTCTCTTATTCTTCATTGCTATATTCATTTAATTATGTCTTTATTAACTAATCCCACTACTGTCTGTCATATTTTTTCCAGGGTAAAAGCTATGAGTAATTTTTTCTTTCTTTTTTGACAATTTTATTTTATTTTTAATTTTTGAATTTATCTTTATTGTTAAAAGTATTACAGATATTCACTTCCCCACAATGACTCCCCTCTAACCCACTCCAGCTCCCTCCCCAGGTTTTCACCAAACTATTGTTTGTATACTTGAGTCCCCACCCTTTCCATATGAGATTTGTCAGTCTGTTTCATGTTTATGTCTTTGGATCTATTTTCTTCATCAGTTTATTTTGTTCATTAGCTTCCACATATACATGCAATAACATGATACTTATCTTTCTTAACTAGTTTATTTCACTTAGATAGCAGGTCCTTCCATACTGTCTCAAAGGGTAAGAGATCCTTCTTTTTTTACAACTGTATAGTAGTCTACTGTGTAAATGTACCACCATTTTTAACCCACTCAATCTACTGATGGGCACTTGGGCTGTTTCCAGATCTTAGCTATTGTAAAGAGTGCTGCTTTGAATATAGGTGTGCATATATTATTTCTGATTAGTGTTTCTGGATTCTTAGGATATATTCCTAGAAGTGGGATCACTGGGTCAAATGAAGTTTCATATTTAATTGTTTGAGGAAACTCCATACTGTTTTCCATAATGGCTGCAACAGTCTGCATTCCTACCAGCTGTGTACTAGGGTTCCCTTTTCTCTACATCCTCTCCAGCACTTTTTGTTTGTTGATTTTTTTAAAATGATAGTCATTCTGACAGGTGTGAGGTGATACCTCATTGTCATTTTAATTTTAATCTCTCAGATAAGTAGTAGTGACTGAGCATTTTTTCATGTCTCTTGGCCATCTGTATGTCCTTTTTGCAGAAGTGTCTATTTAGGTCCTTGCCCATTTCTAAATTGTATTGTTTATCTTCCTTTTGATAAGTTGTAGGACTTTTTTGTTGTTATTGTTAATTCTCCTCACCTGAGGTTATTTTTCCATTGATTTTTTTTTTTTTTTAGGGAGAGTAGAAGGGAGAGGGAAAGACAGAGAGAAACATCGATGTGAGAGAAACACATTGCTTGGTTGCCTCCTGCAGGAGCCCCAACCAGGGCCCAGGCCAGGGAGCAGCCTGCAACAGAAGTATGTGCCCTTGACCAGAATTGGACCTGGGACTCTACAGGCTGATGCTCTATCCACTGAAACAAACCAACTGGCTAGGGCAAGCTATATGAGTTCTTTATATATTTTGGAAATTAACCCTTTATCAGATGTGTCATTGGTAAATATGTTCTTCCATATCATGGGCTCCCTTTTCATTTTGTTGATGGTTTCTTTTGCTGTGCAGAAGGTTATTAGTTTGATGAAGTCCCATTTGCTTATTTTTTCCTTTGTTTTCTTTGCCTTAGGAGATGTATTAGCATATCACTATGAGAGATGTTCAGAGATTTTGCTGCCTATGGTTTCTTCTAGGATTTTTATGGTTTCATTACTTACATTTTATCCATTTTGAGTTTATCTTTGTGTATGGTGTAAATTGGTAGTCTCATTTTTTGTGTTTTTATTTTTTTGTTTGTTTGCTTTTAGTTTTTTGTTTCTTTGTTTGTTTGTTTTTGTTTTTGCATGTACCTGTTCAATTTTCCCAATGTCATTTATTGAAAAGACTATCTTTACTCCATTATATGCTCTTGTTCTTCTGTCAAATATGGATTGAGCGCCCTTACCGGTTTGGCTCAGTGGATAGAGCATCGGCCTGCAGATGCAAGTGTCCCAGGTTCGATTACGGTCAAGGGCATATACCTTGGTTGCGGGCACATAACCAGTGGGGCGTGTGCAGGAGGCAGCTGATTGATGTCTCTCTCTCATCGATGTTTCTAACTCTCTATCCCTCTCCCTTCCTCTCTGTAAAAAATCAATAAAATATATTTAAAAAAATATGAATTGAGCATAATGGCTTGGGTTGATTTCTGGGTTCTTTGTTCTGTTCCATTGGTCTATATGTCTGTTCTTGTCCCAGGACTAGGCTATTTTTTTTAAATATATTTTTATTGATTTCAGAGAGGAAGGGAGAAAGAGAGAGATAGAAACACTGATGCTGAGAGAGAATCATTGATTGGCTGCCTCCTGTACACCCACACTGCGACCCAAGCCTGCAACCTGGCATGTGCATAGGTCGACACTCAACCATTGAGCCAAGGTGGCTGGGCCAGTACCAGGCTATTTTGAATGCAATCACTTTTCAGTATAATTTGTATCAGTATTGTGATCCCTCCTACTTTGTTCTTCTTTCTTGAGGTTGCTGAGGCTATTTGTGGTCTTTTTTTGGTTCCATATAAATTTTTAGGGTGTTTGTTCTAAGTATGTGAACAATGCTTTCTTTATTACAGTCACTAGAGTCTCTGCAGCATGCTGCCAAAGTAGCCTTTAGAACACCAATCTCTGCTCCCTTTTCCTGACAGCCAGCCACTCCCACTTTGTTCAACTGATTAGTTAGTGTACCTAGTTTTCATTTGCCCAAAATTGACATGTTTGTGTATGTGTTTTGTATGTATTTTGCTTTCTGTAGTCCCAGAGAGGTATATATTAGATGTGAAGGGAAACATAGAAGCTATTTTGTTAACATCTTTTAAAAATCAGAAACTATATATATGCCACAACCTTGAGAATTGCCTTGACAATTTTTGTTTTAATAGTCCCAATATTGTAAACTCCATTTGATAAGACATTCTTACTTAAATTTGTGTCCAATTTTTTAAATTAAAAATAAAATATTACTTATTATAACCAAAATTATGTTTCCCTAGTTGGGCTAATTATGCTTTATAGAACATATTATTTTCTCCCTTCCATTAACAAAATAATAATAATTATGTCAAGAAATTTCTAATGCCTACCTTAAGTCTTATCTTTAAATACAACTTAAGGAATCCAATTCCTTCAATTGCTTCTCATAAGACTCTCATTATAATCTGTACTATCCACGCTAACATTATTTAGATTTACTCTAATTGTAATGTCCCTTTTTAAAATACAACACCATAACTGAGCAATGATATTTAAATGTATTCTGATCATCATGCATATCTAAAAGTTAATAAATTTCAATTTGGCACTAATTGTTCTTAGAATGGTCATAACATTTCCATGTGCTCACAGTTTTATTTTCTAGCCAGTCATAAAACATGTACTTAAAATAATTCTTTCTATGTTTTTCTCATGGATATATTTAACATTTGCATTCATATTAGTGATTCACATTGGTCAATTTTATCAAAGAAAGGCTACATTTATTTCCCATGGCATTGCTCAATGTTTTGTTGAAAATAGCATTTGAAAAAATAACCTGTGATTTTGGTTATAATATTGCATATATGCAAGGGGAGGATCAAACATATAATAGCCAAAGATACACTGTGCAGTAAATGAGACCAGAAAAACAACATATATCCCTCATTTTATCAATAATTCATTGTATGGTATTGGTTGCAGTATTTAACTTGTGAGAGTAAATTATCCAATTTGAAAAATTAACCTAATATCCCTTTTCTAAACAAAACCTATGGCTATGGTGATGTTCATACAATATAAGATAAAGGAGGCTTTGAAAGTCATTAAGTGCTATATGCGATATACTGAATTCTTCTCCATCCTCCACAGAAGGACCTTGACACTCTCACAAGGATCCTTGGGGACACAGGAGATATGACCTAAACATATAGATGACATTTACCTAGTCTTTTTTTTGACATTCACAGGAAGAATTTTCCACTGTGACAGATAATTGTTTTAAATGTTATTTTTCAGTGCCTAGTGTAAAACTGCAACAGGTCAAAGTAATGTTTAAGTTTTACACATGCTATTTAGATTAATAAATTCTACCAGGTTTCTTTTAATTTTTAATTATTTAAATAATCATAGAGTCACAAGAATTTGCAAAAAATAGAGTGTTCCTATGTACCCTTTATCCAACTTATCTCTAACAACTTGAGTAATCATAGTACAGTATCAAAACCAGGAAATGAACACTGATACAATTCAGTTTATAGTTCTTTACAATTTTATCATATATTCAAATTCATCTGCTGAAATCAACATATTGAATGGTCATAAACCACAAAGCACCACTCTGCTACTTTTTACAATAGCCACCCATATGCTCTCCTCATTCCATAACACCTGAACACCCTTAAACTGAATTCACAACTTTCCAAAAACTTATATTAGTCAGTACATTTTTGTACACACAAAAAAATAGATGTATAGTTCAATAGAACAAATAGCCCGTAAACAGATCCACACAAATATAGTCAATTGATCTTTGTCAGAGGAACAAAAGCAATTCAATGGAGAAGAGATGACTTTTTAAATAAATAAAATGCTGAGATAATTGGATGTCCATATTATAGAACAAAACAAAACAAAACACCTTAAACACAGAGCTTACACCTTTTACAAAAATCAATTCAAAATGAACAATATCCCTAAATGTAAAATGCTCAAATATAAATCTTCTAGAGGAAAACATAACAGAAAATGTAGATGACTTTGAATTTGGTGATGAGTTTTGAAGTACAACACAAAGGACAATTAACAGAGGATAAAATTGAGGTTAAACTTTATTAAAATTAAAAATTTCTCTAACAAAGTTGCTGTTAAGAGAATGAAAAGACAGGATACAGATTGGGAAAAATATTTGCAAAACATATATGTGATAAAGGAACTGTAAGCAAAAACAAAATTCTTAAAACTCAGCAATAAGAAAACCAGTAAATCCAAATAAAAATTGGCAAGACATCCAGAGGGACATGTCATCAAAGAAGATATACAGATGCAAATTAAGAACTTTGATATCTTTCATCAGTTTTGTAGTTTTTCACATATAAATTCTGTATATATTATGTTATATTTATATCTACGTATTTTAGTTTTATGGTTTATTGTAAATGGTATTTTTAAATTCCAACTTTTTTATTGCTTTTATATGGGAAAACAATTGCCTTAGGTGTTTAACTTTTGTCCTGTAAGGTTAGTATACTCACTTCCTAGTCCCCAAGAGGCTTTGGCAATTCCTTGGGATTTTTGTTAATAGACAACTGTGTCATCTGGAAACAAAATCATTTTTGTTTCTTTCTTCCCAATAAGTATACATTTTATTTATTTTTTTCTAGTATCATTGTATTAGGTAGGACATTCAATATATGTAAATCAAATAGACTTGATGAAAATGTACATCTGGGACTTGTTCCTAATTTTAGAGAGAAAACATCCAGTTTCTCATCATGAAGTATGATGTTACTGTAGGCTTTTTGTTGTTGTTGTTAATCCTCACCCGAGGATGGATTTTTAGAGAGAGTGGAAGGGAGAGGGAAAGACACCGAGAGAGAAACATTGATGTCAAACAGACACATCAATTGGTTGCCTCTTGTATGTGCCCTGACCAGGGCAGGGGATCAAGCCTGCAACCAAGGAACATGCCCTTGACTGGAATGAAACCCAGGACCCTTCAGTCCACTGGCCCATGCTCTATCCGCTGAGCCAAAGCAGCTAGGACTACTGTAGGCTTTTTTGTTGAGGTTCTTTAATAAATTGAGGAAGATTCCCTTTATTCATCATTTGCTGAGACTTTATTAAAATTGGTGCTGGATTTTGTCGAATGCCTTTTTCCCTCACTGATGTTACATAAGTTTTCATCTTTCACCTGTTGATATGGTGACTTCATTGATTGATTTTCATATGGAGGATCAGACATAAATAATCTCACTTCATCATAGTGTATCAAACTTTCATGTATTATTGAATTTGATCTGCTAATATATATTTTTTAAAGATTGTTGCACTTATGTTCCTGAGCAATATTGGTCTGTAGTTTTCTTTTCTTTGAAAGTCTTGATCTGGTGTTGGAATTAGCACAATGCTGGCCCCATGGAATAAGTTAGGAAGTGGTTTTGTTTGTTTGTTTGTTTTTGCTTCTATTTTCTAAGAGAGATTGTAGAGAATTAGTATCATTTCTTCCATAAGTATTTGTAAACTTCAGCAGTGAATTCTTGGCCTTATGATCTTTTTGAAATGTAATTAAATATTGATTCAATTTCTTTAGTAGATGTAGTTCTATTTAGATTATTTTTCTTTTGTTAGTATTGGTAGCTTATGCTTTTTTAAAAATTAGTTTATATTACCTATGTTATAAAAGTAGGAACACATAATTGTTCATGATGTTATTTTTTTACTTTAAACATGTTTTTCAATTACAGTTGGCATAGAATATTACATTAGTTTAAGGTGTACAACCCAGTGATTATGCATTATATAACTCACCAAGTTATCACCCCAGTAAATCTAGTACCTGTCTGACACCAAATATAGTGGTTACAATATCAGTGACTATTATTTTCTAGTTGTACTTACATCCCCATGACTATTTTGTAACTATAAATTTTCTTAATCCCTTCACCTTTTTTTATTGATATCCCAATGCCCCTCTTTTCTGGTAAACATCAAAACATTCTCTGTATCTATGAGTCTGTTTCTGTTCTGCTTTTGGTTTATTTTTGTTTTTTGTTTTTTAGATTCCACATATAAATGAAATCATATTGCATTTGGCTTCCTCTACCTGACTTATTTCACTCAGCATAAGACCCGTTAGGTCCATCCTTGTTGTTATAGATGGCAAGATTTTATTAATTTTTTATGGCTGAGTAATATTCCCCATTATATATATATACACCACTTCTTTTTCCATTCATCTATTGATGGACACTCAGTTTTTTTCTATATCTTGATTATTTTAAACAATGTAGTCATGAACATATGGATGTATATGACTTTTTGATTTAGTATTTTGGGTATTTTCAGATAAATATCTGTAAGTGAAATGTTTGGGTCCTTCTTTGTCTCTTGTTATATAGCCCTTGTTTTAAAGTCTGTTTTGTCTGATATAAGTATTGCTACTCAAGATTTTTATGTTCATTTTCATGAAATATAATTTTCCATCCCTTTGTTTTCTGTGTGTGTCTCTTTCGATCTGAAATGAGTCTCTTGTAGACAGTATATGTAAGGGTCTTGTTTTGTTATCCATTCAACCATGTATGCATTTCCATTGGAGCATTCAATACATTTACATTTAAAGTAATTTTTGATGGATATGTATTTATTGCCATTTTATTTTATTTTATTTTTAAATATATTTTATTGATGTTTTTACAGATTGGAAGAGAGAGTTATAGAGAGTTAGAAACATCGATCAGCTGCCTCCTGGGCACCCCCTACTGGGGATATGCCAGCAACCAAGGTACATGCCCTTGACCAGAATCAAACCTGGGACCCTTCAGTCTGCAGGCCAATGCTCTATCCACTGAGCCAAACTGGTTAGGGCTCTTTTTCTTCTTTTATATCTATGTTTGCTTCACACATTTTGAGCCTCCATTAGTTTATGCACTTTTAAGATTGTATGTCTTCCTTGACAATTGACCCTTTTCATTATATGATGCCTCATTTTCCTTGTTCTGAACACTGATTTGTCCAGCTTCCTTTTGTTATTTGTAGCATGGTGTATCTTTTACTATCTCTTAATTTTTAGCCTATCCATGTTTTTATATTTAATGTATAATTTTAGACAACATATAGTTGAGTCTTTTTTTAACCCACTGTGATAGTCTTTGTCTTTTAATTAGTACATTTCACACCATTCATAATTAAAGTGATTATTCATATAGTTAGATTAATATCAATCATATTTGTAACTTTTGAATCCATTGCACTTGTTCTTTTAATTTTTTTCTTATTTTTCTTCTTTCTTTGGTTTCAGTTGAGCATTTTATATGATTCTATTTTATCTCTTCTCTCTGACATATCAATTTTACTTCTTATTTTAAAGATTTAGTGGTTACCCTAGAGTTTCTAATAAATATTTTAACTAGTCTATCTTCACATAATACTATACCACTTAATGTGTAGTAGAGTTACCTATAATAGTATTTCTAATTCTTCTTTCCATTCCTATGACACTGCTGTTATTCATTTTACTTAATAAAATATGATATACTCACCTAATGCATTGCCATTTTAAAATTATTTTTAGTCAATTAGAAATAATAAACATAAAATTTCTTATTGTTACTTATTCCTACTGAAAACTCTTCCTTTTCAAGTTTCTGACCTAAATCACTTTTCTTCTCCTTTAAGTACTTCTTTAAACATTTCTTGCAAGGAAGGTGTTATGAATTGAATGTTTGTGTCTTCCCCAAATTCAAGTGTTAGCCTTCTCACTATGATTATATTCATAAATGGGCCCTTTGGGAGATATTTAAGTTTTGTTGAAGTCATAAAAGTGAGGCCCTTATAATAGGGATTAGTGACCTTATAAGAAGAGGGAGAGACGGCAGGGAGAGCCCTCTGCCATGTGAGGACACTGTCAGAAGGTGGATATCCACAACCTGAGAGAGCTCTCACCAGACACCAACCTTGCTGGTATCTTGGTTTTGGTCTGTGAGACCCAATCTCCAGAACTGTACCAGACAAATTCCTGTTGTTTAAGCAGTTGGTGTATAGTATTTGTTAGAGCACTCAGAGCTGACCAAGACACAGGTTTGATGATGATAAATTCTGTTTTTGTTTGTCAGAGAATGTACTTCTCTTTAACTTTTGAAGTATAATTTCACTGGGTACAGAATCCCATGTTAGAGTTTTTCCTTTAAACTTTGAATATTTCACTCTAGTCTTTTCTTGTTTGCATAGTTTTTTATGAGAAATCCACTGCGATTCCTATTCTTATTGCTCTATAGGTAATGCGGCTTTTCCTCCCTGTGCTTTCCTCCCCTTTTTTGGCTTTAGCTTTCTGCAGTTTGAATATGAAATACTTAGGCAATGTTGGTTTGTTGTTTGTCTATTTGTAGTTTTTCTGAATGTATTCTGGTTTGTGTCCTCTCAGCTTCTTATATCTGTGTATGTCATTAATTTTGAAAATTTCTCAACCATTATCACTTCATATTTTTTTTGTTCTATCTTTCTTCTTATTCTGGTATTCCAAATCCAAATATGTTACACCTTTGTATTGTCTCAAACTTCTTGGATGTTCATTATGCTCACCTCTTTGCCTTTCAGTTTAGGAAATTTCTATTGACCTATCTTCAAGCTCATTGATTATTTCCTTAGCTAGTTACAGTCTACAGATAGCTCATTAGAAGCATTATTCAGTACTTGTTGGTGTTTCTTATTTCTACCATACCGTTTTGATACTTCCTTAGAGTTTCTATCCCTCTGCTCACATTCCTAATCTGTTCTCACATGTTGTTCATATTTTCTATTAAAACCCTGAACATATTAATCATAGTTTTTTTAATCCAATCAGATAATTCTAATATCAGTATCATTTATGGATCTGATTCTCTTGCCTGCTTTGTCTCTAAAGAAAAGTGTGTTCTTTCTTGCCTTTATGCCATAGTTTCTAATTCTTTGTTGAAAGCTGGACATGGTATAGAGGATAATAGAGACTGAGGAAAATACGGTGTAAGAATTTATGTTAATTTAGGAATTGTTAAGGTAGGATTTGGACTATGGCTAATGTTCGGTATAGCTGTCTATTTCAAAAGCTTCATTTTCTTCTAATGAACCTTTTATATCCATCTCCTCTTCTGAACTTGGGCTTTCCTAAGTATTTTCTTCAGAGTGTCTAGTTCTTTCAGTTTTATCATTTGTAATCCTCTGCTGTTTACTGGAGTCCAGTTGGTGTGGTAGTATAGTGTGGGGGAGAGTCTTCTTTAATCTTATGATGAAACCTGAGTCTTTTGTTGTCCTGTGTCTCTGGACAAGTGTTTCTCCATTGGTACAGCTTCCTCCCCACTCTTAGGTAACTGGGAAGGGCTGGATTGGTAGGAATTCCTCCACGTGGGATAAGACTCCTCTGCTATATGTTTTCCTCTGCAGAATAGGCCTTTGTTATGAAAAACACTCTGGGCATATTTAACAATGCTAACTTTTAACCCCCTAGGAGAGCAAGGAGGGGATCTTTGATTTTCACTGTGACAACCTGGTGGGGTTCCTGAAGGTAAACCCCATATCACTTGGGGCTTCTCTAAAACTGCTACCTTTGGGATTTTGGTTCTCATACTAGTTCACACTCAGCCTCCAACAATTTGTCAAATTACTACTTTGGTGTTCCTACCATTTTATGGCTTCTGCTTCTAAGTAAGTAGTTCTCATGTTCTCCTTTCTCCATGTTCACCTTTCTTTGAAAATTCTAGATGTTCCCTGCAAACTTTATTTTTCTATTGGGCACAAGAAAAGCAGTTGATTTTCACTCCATTCAGTTTTGTCTTCTTCTCCTTATAGTGGTAGCATGACAATTCCAAAGCTCTTTGCATGTTGGAGTGGAATCCAAAACTCTCATCCTGTCAAGTTGTTAATAACATTTCTGACTCACACCATTTTTATGCATTAGTGAAGTTAGTGAATAGCTATCTGGAGTATCTTTATCATGAGTATTCAATATCCTATATGTGTACTTATTAGCAACCACTAATAACCTCAGGTAAGATTTATAAACAAACTTAATTTTTTTAATTTATTGGGGTACATTGGTTAATAAGATCATATGGGTTTCAAATGTCCATTTCTATGATACATGAACTGTATATTGCATTGTGTGTCTACCACCCAAAGTCAAATCATCTTCCATCATCATCATATTTGGCACCCTTTATCCTTAACTCTCTCCTCACCCCCTTTTCTCTAGTAACTATCATAGTGTTCTCTGTGTCTATGAGTTTCAGGTTTTTATGCTACATGAATGCAATCATATGGATCTTAGCTTTTTCTGAATGATTTATTTCTTAAGGTCCATTCATGTCACAAATGGCAATATTTCATCTTTTCTTATGGCTGAGCATATATATACATCACAAACTTCTTAAAATTCATATAATCATTTTTTAGGAAAGAAAAGCTAAATTCTGAACTTTAAATTTTTCATTTTAGAGTCTTATTTGAGATTTGTAATAAGTCTGCATGTTCTTATTTGAAATTGTTTATTATGCCCTGATACCACATAAACTTTGGTGCCTCAGGCTCCTGAAAGTGGTTGTTTGGGGCAAATGTTAATGAAACCAAGGCCACAGGTTTAATCCCCATAGGGGTCAATTATCTTCAAAGTTCTACTGCAACAGTTTGCCATCCTTTCACAAACTCTAACCTGGAATTTTGCAAATGGGTATTATTGCCCACTGAGGTGATGCAATTAAACAGCATAGGGAACAAGAACTCACTGTAAATATAGTCTAGTAAGGAGATCAGCAGTTCCATAATCTTATACAACAGGGCTTTTAATATTTATCCCATTTTTAGACCTGTGATTAGTATTAGACTATCCCTTTAAGCAGTAAATGGCCAGAACATGAAATGACATTATGCATCCAATGTGAAGGAAACATATACATAAAATTGGTAGATAAATGTGCACATTGTGGAGTGATAAAGTGACATTCTACATGCAAAGGAATAGGTTTAAGAAATCTACAAAAAACAGTTTCCTTTATGATTTTTCTATTATCAGTTGTGCAAATATAGTACAGATCTTTTACAGCAAATTGTGCATTTTAACCAGAAGATTTTCTTTATATTATTTCATTTAAGAAAAATAAATAAATAAAAGACTCACAATCTCAAAGTTACTTCTCATCTGGATATTTTTTATAAAATATAAAAAGGAGTTAACAAAGATAAGCAAAATATCAACATAATCTATTGGTCTGATTTTAAGTATTCTATAATCTCTAATGATTAGCATTTGCTTAACCTCTCCCTCTCAATTCATTCCTTGTCTTATTTTATAACATTTTAATGTTGCTGTTATTTTATACCATCACTATATACTGCCTTTCTTTTTACATGCTTCCCTGTTATATTATTTAGTTCCCACTAAAACACTCTACTAAAATGTGCTAGTTTTTGTGTCTGTTATGTCCATTCATTGCTATCAATGACTATATCCTGATTTCATCTACTCATATAAAGAGTGGCATTGACCTACGATTACAAATCCAAAAACATTTTTGGTCCTCCTCGTACTTGAACAGTATGAGGCATTTGTTACTGTTGGTTTCTTTCAGAAACTTTTTCTTCTATTAGATTTGATGACATCACTCAAGATACCTTCAATTTTTACTAACCATTTTTTCTTAGTTATCTTTGTTGGCTCCAATTTCTCTGCTTCCCCTTTATGTATCTGGTTTTCTCTACAGGATTTTTAACTTTGGGCTTTTCTCCTGTAGTCATAAAGATCTCTGAGCAGTCTCAATCATTTTCATGTCTCCTACTCTTGCCTTTATACTTGATGTTTGGATTCCAGATTTCCATCATATGCCCAACCCTGTCTTCAAGCTCATAAACGGAACAGATAGAACAGGATTAACTCCTCAGTCGTGTCTACTATTCCTGCCATTTCACAAACAAATCAGTTGTCAGTTTCTCTCAACTGTATCTCTTCAACAATGTCTAGTATCTGGTATCTCCTTTCTAATTATTGTTGCTATTACCCTAGAGCAGACTATATCCACAGCCTGATTTATAGTGATAAACTCCTAAATAGTTTTGCCTCCAGTCCTGCACAATCCATCTGGCTTTTACTGCCAGATTGATTTTTCTAAAATGCAAATCTAATCATGTTTGTTCCTGATTAAAACCCTTTAATGCTTCCCTATTTACCACAGGATAAATAAAAACTCTATGGTATGATACATGAGGCTCTCCTTGACCAGGCTCCAACCCTGAAGCTCCTGGTTCCTCTTTCTTCCCATTTTTTCTTTGCCCATAACAAATCCCTTACAGTTTCCCTGCTACGACAAGACTGAAAGTTATGCCTGAGTTTGTTTTTCATAGGTTAGTCTTTGAATACCTCACACTCAATTCCAACACACATGCAAACACATCTGCACACTCAAAATAGCTCCAAAGTGCCTAGTGGACAGTTACTCATTGTCTAAAACTTGAATCAAACATCACCTTTTGTCTACAAACATGTCTGACATCTCCTAGTTTATAAATTCATTTTTGGGCCCCACAAACCCCATGTTTTCTATTAATGTTTCTATGTTCAATTGCATACTGGACACTACATTCTTTAGCAATAGATTTCATATTTACCTCAGCATTCCTGGAACATAGCATGGTTCCTGGAGATTAAGTAGGCCTGTAGAATAGTTATCTGACCTTGGATGGCATTGCTCAGTGGTTAGAGCATCAGCCTGCACACCAGAGGGTAGCAGGTTCGATTCCCACTCAAGGGCATGTACCTGGGTTGCAGGTCCCATCCCCACCCCTGGTCATAGTGCGTGTGGGAGACAACCAGTTGATGTGTCTCTTTCACATGGATGTCTCTCTGTCCCTCTCTCTCTCTTTTCTGTCCTTCTCCCTTCCACTCTAAGAATCAATTGAAAAAATATCCTCACTCCTCAGGGTGAAGATAAAAAAAAATAGTTATTGGAACTGAAGTTTTTATTACTTGGTAAAATTAAGCACCGAGAATTCAAATAATTTCCTATAATGTAAGTTTAAAATGATACATCTATTCAAACAACTATATGAAAATTGAAAGGCAACTAGGGCTATTATTTAGAAAATTATTACATACCTGGGTTGGCCTCATGGAATCCAAAGTAAAGCTGGACAGAAAGAGGAAGAGACTCTTAAAAATCAGAAGATGTACTACTTCTAAAAAATGCTGTAGCTGAAGTCTCTTGGATCCAGATATTATATCCATAAAGCAGAATATATAAAAGTAAGATATAAAAGTATTATATTTTAATTGTACTTGATAGCAAAGCACTTCCCTATCTTTCTTTTCATTTAACATTAGCTAACAATATTAGAATTATGGCAATGAGGGAACACAAGGGAAAGAGTGGGTAGAATAAATTAATTTTAAATACTTTTTTTTGAGATAGGTATATGCTTGGAAGTTGTGCTTTAACCTAAGGAAAATTAAGAATAGGCCAAAAAATCCTCATATATGTTCAAATATCTGTGTTACTCTTAAATTCTCATTGCTATACTTTCTTCCTATATGTGAAGCTGTGTAAGATTCAGGCTGAGTTTTAATTATAAAAAATGAAATCAATAAATGAAATAAAATGAATATAATAAAATGAAAATAAGTATTTTCCATAAAGTATGTAAATCATATATATGGTGATATGAACTATGTCATCAACTTTTAACTCCATGTGATTGACTTTATCCAGTTTCCTAACTTTGATCTGGATGCACATTTTCAGATCTAGACAGTTAGACTGATCCCACAACGGGAAATGAACTACCATTTACTCTGATAAATTAAACACTTTGCCATGTATTTGTCAATATGTTGGAATGCCTTCAAAAAGAAGTCTGCTTTGTCAGCAAGTAGTGGTTTATTGCTCTTTCCTTCTAATTTCCCATGGGCGAGTACACATTTAAGATTACAGCAAGAAGAAATCATCAGGTGTCAGATTGTCCATCTTCCTCTTCAGCTACTGCCTTAGTCCTCATTAACTTGATCACCTGTCTTGGGAGAAACTTTGCCTTACCTCTTAGAAGTGCAGGATGTGAATGATTTTTTAAAGAAATATTACCCAAAGAAATGCCTAGAGAAAGCCCCCTTTATTACTTTATATTGTGCTTGATCAACATTACCCAGTGGATGAAAATTTCAAGAAAGGTGTTGTCTTCATAGGAGGTGATATGACTAAAAAGGTGCATTTCACTTTAACTTTCTATTTTCCACCTGAATGTCAATGAAAGTAAATACACAAAGAAAAAGAACGCTGACATGTGTGAGGTTAGAGGAAAAGACAAATGGGATGGACTTCATATGATATAAACATAGATGAGCCAGAAAGCATTTACAGAGGAGTGCCGGGTTCATAATTAGAGAATGCAATGCTTCAGGCACAACTCATCAGTTCACAGAACTGGCTCTGGTCTCCACCTGATATCCACTCAAAACCTGTGATGCAGGATTTAGGTTTTGCTTTTTAAATCCAGGTAATGTAAGGGGTCTGTTGTGAGATGAATTTAGTTTTCTTAGTCATGTTGCTTTATAGTTTCATATTGATCAGTCAATTAACTGAATATAGGAAGACTGAATTCTATGGAACAGGTAATAGAAAAAATAAGAAATACTCCTCCCAGGGTATAATTCTCAAAGCATGGTAAAGCATACTCAATATTTAACACTAGAGGCCCAGTGCACAAAATCCGTGCACTTGGGGGGGAGGGGTGTTCTCCAGCCCAGCTTATGCTCTCTCACAGTGCAGGAGCCCCACGATCAATCTCCCCAAAGAAGTAGGCCCCACCCACCCATCTGGGGCTCCTGGGTGGATTGCCCCAAAGAGGTAGGCTGGAGCTGGGGGTCCCACCCCCCACGTCACTGCATGGAGCTGCTGGGACCTGCCTCCACACCGCACATTCAGCATCAAATCCTTGCCCACCGGTGCGCACCTGCTGAGCACACAGCCTCCTGGTGATGGATTGTAATTCCATGAGGGAGTAAAGGCATCATGGTGTGAGGGCATGATGACCACATAGGCTTTTACTAGTATAGATGTAAAATAATCCAATGGCAAAGCATGGATAATTATTATAAATTATATTTGCATTGATTGGCATCTCAAACAAGTTTTCACTATGTATTAAACTAACCTAATCACTCTCCCAAAGGTCTAGCTGAAGGAAATGACGCTAATATTTTAAAATAAAAAATAGCTCCAATGTTTAAAGTTACAAATGAAATTCAAATGCATTCATTTATTTATATGTATACACTAATATCCTATCTAATAAAAGGGTAATATGCAAATTAACCATCACTTTGTCACAAAGATGGCGGCACCCATAACCACAATATGGCAGTGCCCATTCCTCTCAGCCCAGCCGGAGTCCCCCAGTCCTAGGGGGGCAGCTACTGAGAGCCGGCAGAGTGAGAGGCCTGGTGGAATGCTTGCTTCATCGCCACACCCGGCTCGGGCCAGCCCCCCGGAGCCGCAGTGGACACAGACAGAGACAAGGGTCCAGCCCGCAGCCTCCGTGACCAAGCAAAGGCCCAGAGAGGATACTCCCAGCTCCCGCAGAAATAACTTGGCTCCCTCCCACCTCCCATGGAAGCAGTGCGACTCCAGGCAGTGCGCTGCAGCTCCTGCTGGCTCCCGTGGAAGCTGCAGGCAGCCTACTGCACAATATCGCATGATGGGCTACTAGTGTATATATAAATACAATATATATGCGCACACATATATACACATATATAAGATTATATATATATATATATATATATGTATATATATATATATATATATCTACACTAATAAAAGAGAAACATGTAAATTGCTGTCACTCCACTACACCCACCAGCCGATCAGAATGAGTATGCAAATTAACCCAACAAAGAAGGCGATGGCGGTTAATTTGCATATGCAGGTGCGGAAGGAAGACTGAAGATACCTGAAGACTGAAGATGACTGAAGATTGAAGACGACTGAAGACTGAAGATGACTGAAGACTGAAGAGGCTTGGCTTCTCCACTGTAGCTGGAGTGGAGAAGCCTAGCCTTGCTGCTGTGGCCTGAGCAGAGAAGCCAAGATTTGCTGCTGCAGCCCGAGTGAAGAAGCCAAGCCTCGAGGCTTGGACCAAAGGCCTGGGTCCCAGGTGCCAGAGGAAAACTGGTGCTGGCATCCAGGGGAAGGAAGGCCTATTGCATGATTCTTCATGCAACAGGCCTCTAATAAATATATATATATATATATATATATATATATATTTTTTTTTTTTTTTAAGAGAGAGGAGGAATCATCAACTTTCCTTCAAGGCATGGAACACTTGATGGAAAAAAGTCATATATAAGTTTTGCATTATGAATGAGGCTATTTGACAAGAAGCACAATAGATTAAAACAAGAAGGATCCATGAATAAGGGGAAGCCTAGGAAAATATTTCAAAAGTTATAGGGTCATGATGGTTAATTTTGTGCATCAACTTGAGTGGGCCATGGGTGCTCAAATTAAACATTGTTTCTGGATGTTGTCTTTGACAGTATTTTCAGATGAGATTAGCATTTGAATTGGTGGGCTTAGTGGAGTAAATTGTCCTTCCCAATGTGGTTGGGCATCATATGATCCATTAACGGCCTGAATAGAACAAAATGCTAAGAAAAGAAGAATAACCTCTCTTTTTCTGTCTCACTGATTGAGCTGAACATCCCATCTTATCTTCTCTTGACCTTGAACTAGGATTAAGCCATGGGCTTCCCTGGTTCTCAGGCATTCACTTGTAGGCTGAATTACACCACTAGCTTTCCTGGGCTTTCAATATAGACAGCAGGCTCTCAAACTTCATAAATGAATGAGCAAATTCCTTAGAATAAATCTATTTGTACTGTTTCTCTGTAGAACCCCTGACTAATATAAGGGTAAAAGTTATTAAAGTCCTCTGTGTTAATTATTCTGAAAGGGGAAAAATGCATACACCTGTTATAGTTTGTTAGGCTTCAACTAGTTATTTTGACAATGAGAACCAAAGGAAAAAGGAAAAAAAATTTCCAAACAATACTAGTAAAATTTGCTGACATAAAACAATATAGAAAGGAATAAATCAGGACTAATTTTATGTGTGTGAATGTTCAAAGTCAGGATGATAAGTATTTATGATACTGAAAATAGTAATTGAGATAGAAAAATCAAATAATGCAAAATTTAAATATTATATGCCATGCAATTTAATATATTAGTTAATATAAATAATTTTAAGGTACAGGTTCAGATAATAAATGATTTGTTTTTCTGGAGTAGGTTTAAGGAAAGAAAATGTTTTAGTTTTATATAGGACATCTCAGGAAAACATAGTTTTTAACTCACTCAGTATACATGTAGGTATGAGCTAGTCACCTTGATTGTATGCATGTAACAGCATCCCTTTATATCAGAATTCAACAATTCAATAATGTATTGATTATTTATATATAACCAAAGTACAGATTCAGACTCATGAACTGACAAAAAAATCATAAAATTAACAATTTATGTTATTGATTTACTAAGCCAATTTTTGAAGCTGAGGGTGTACAAAGTACAGGACCCTAACTATTGTTTTAATATAGCTAAACCAAAACTCAAAATCTTCAGTCTTGTATATTGGCTATTCTGACAGAAGATAATTTAATTTGATTGCTTGATCTGTTCCTAAATATTTTGACATCATACATGTCCAAACAAGAAATTGTTACCTGCTATCAACCTCGTATGATATCAATACAAAACATACAAACAGTACACAGCTCTCTCTCTCTCTCTCTCTCTCTCTCTCTCTCTCTCTCTTTTTCTCTCTCTCTCACACACACACACACATACACACAGTATAAACTATCTATTCTTAACCTCTGTCTCTTTCAAAAAGCCATTCAAATGTAATAATTTAACTAATTATTCAACCTATATAACAAAAGGCTAATATACAAATTGTTTGACCAGGAGTTGGACTGGGAGTACAACCTGAAGTTAGATGAGGGGGTGGGACTGGCTGGCCAACCTCCCGTGGCCCCTCCCCCTGGCCAGCCCCCTCCCTAATTGGCCCCTTCCCCTGGTCACCCTAACCCCAGCCCCTGATTGGCTCCCCCATCTGGATTAATCGGGGGCAGGTCTGCCGGACCCCACCCATGCACAAATTCGTGCACTGGGCTTCTAATTTTATAAATAAATAAATAAGTGTAATTGTTGATTGGATTGTATCCCTGATAATGGACTCAATATTAAATGCATCACAGACTTTACATAAAAACAAATATACAACTATAAACTCTGGCATTATATAAATCACTGGATATATAGTCATTCCTGGCTCTGAAATACACATGTGCAGATTCCAAAGAAAAGATTATGCATGGCATCCTTAGATTAGTTTGTATTATTAGGTCTATGCTTTCTTTAATCTCTGTGCATTCAACTCACAATGTGTTACGTGAGGGTTTGCTCTAGAACTAGAGGCATATTTCAAACTAATCACTTTCTTCATGGTCTTTGCCTATCACTCCTCTGATTTGAGATAAACTATATGCCAGAAACAAACTTGTCTTAATCATCATTCTTTTCTTATCCTTTTGGGTCAACAGTTGGGCTAGGTTTATATCCTTTTAACTATCACCTAAACAGTTTCTCTCCTGGTAATGAAAAAATCCTGGATCCTATAATAAAATCAACTCATTTTTAATATGGAAAAAATAGACATGTTTAAATACATATTAGGGTTTATACAAAATGTTACAGCAGCTAGTTAAAATATACAATTGAATTCTCTAGTTGTTTTAGCTATGTCCCAAATCCCAGGGTTCTCATTTGTATTTCTATGGAACTTCTGAATGGATTGCCAAGTAAACACAGTCTTTTTCATTTGTTAAAATTCCAAACAATTGCTACATCACAGCATAGCACTAGGCACTAATAAATACTTGAGCAATGTTTCATATTAATATGTAATCAGGTATTATACTAATGTATATCTTTGCATATAAATGTGATATTGGTACATTTATAATAAATCTGGACATTTCTTATTCTATAA
The DNA here is from genome assembly GCF_000147115.1 of Myotis lucifugus. Taxonomy (NCBI): domain Eukaryota; kingdom Metazoa; phylum Chordata; class Mammalia; order Chiroptera; family Vespertilionidae; genus Myotis; species Myotis lucifugus. The sequence goes on along the minus strand of NW_005871122.1, from coordinate 2,642,238 downwards.
CATAGAAACAAAAAGAATGTCTAAGCTAAGCCATGTGATCCTGCAGTGTAGGTCATATTAAAATGAAATGAGTTTTTATCACTTCCCAACTCAACTCCTTACTCCATTAAGGTAGATCAAATTGCTTATCTTGACAGAGATTGATTACCAATTAACTGTAGAATAAGCCAATAAAAAATGAAGGGTTGGGAAATGCCTTGAAGTTTACTGAAACATCTTTATTAAATACCAAGGTCTGTAGCCTAAATACTCCCATGAAAATTGTTTTCAAAAAATGTTTTAGATGCCACATGAGGTGGTAATGGTATTCTGACAAAATAGGAAACCTTAGTGATTCTGTCGTGAAACGTAAGGTGACCTTGTAAAGAGCCCGCATAAGCCATTCGATAAAATTCAGATTTTCTGACATTCTTTACTGTTGCCACAATTTGACATCGAGTTGCATTAAGTCAGATGAAACTGTGTGAACAGCTATCCTTCAAACATTAAATTCCTTTTTCCCCCCTGCCTTCCAGAGCATGAAATAGCTGCCTATCCCTGCTGTTTGTAGGTTTCTTTGTCAGGTAGCAAGTGGGTATTAATGCCCTGACTCTCACAGCATTTCAAAATTTATTATATCTGTGGTCGTCCTTAGATAACAAAGATTTCTATATTCAGGCCTAATAAAGTTAGTAAAGGCATTGGGATTAAATGTTTTCAAGACAATTTGTTTTACATTTTCCCACATGTGGCTTCGTATACGGCTTCGGAAATGGCAGCTCCAGGGCTGATTCTCCAAACCCCGGGAGGAAGTTAGTGCAGCATCTGCGGTCTAAATTATGTTGGCTCCACCGAGCTCCATGCCCTTTACAGAATGATTGGCTGATATGTGGCTACTTGGTTTTATCAAACAAGTACTTCTGTTTTCTGGAACAGAAATGGCAATGGGCCTCCAGGATCTAAAACCACTTAATAAACTAAAATTCTATATTTGCCTCAGGTTTTACAAAGCTCATGACTTTAATTAAATTTATTGGGGTGACATTGGTTCATAAAATTATATAGGTTTCAAGTGTACAATTCTATGATACTCCATCTGTATATCACATTGTGTGCAGATGACCCCAAGATATGCGATTTTATGTTTTTAAGTCCTAAAATATTAGCATATAAGCACAAAATATCCACATCCAAGGTAACTTTGAAAAGCTGAATGTGTATGAAGTAAATGTTGGAAAGGATTCACCTAAGATAAGCTGACGATAATGCTTTAAAGAGTATTTTCCTTTTCTATTTGCCTGATGGATGCAAATCAAATTCCTTGACCTTAGGAGAGTGATCATAAAATGTAATCAAAGTTTCCAAATCGAATGGTGCTCTAAATGGTTCAGTAGGCAGCTGCATCAATGCTATAAAGTATCATGACTGGTAACATAGGTCATGTTTCAGGAAAACAAGATGAAAACCTTTTGCTTTAAAAAACATTTGGGCAAGTCCCAGGAAAAGAATGACAGCTATATTTATATGGCCTCCAACCCCAAGGAATTCCAAGCAATTTGCAGATTTTTTAATGTAATTAACCTCCAGAGTATTTATGTTGCATATGTTTAAAAGCTGGTTGCAAGTACTATCATAATACTTTTCAAAATGAGAAGTCTGAGAGTGAGCATACCTAATGAATTAAGTCAAAATTACAAACAAAATATTAGTATAGGTTTTTAAGTATGATCCCATTTTCCTTATAAGAAATTCAAAATATTTTGACCATTCCCTTATACCTCCCCAAAATATGAAAAATTATACCAGAAAGAGGCTAAATTAGAGGCCTCTATTATTTTTTAAATAGTTTAAAAATGGAAGACAGTGTGTGATTTCCCAGGGGAAATATAATCTATCAACTTTAATGAATGAGATATTGAAGGAACCCTGTAACAGGGACGAGTGGCCAGGTGTGGCAGTGAGGCCAACACTTTTTTTTTCCCCAAAGAAAACAAAAGTAAAATAATTGCTGTTGCTAGCCTTTACCTCTTATCAATTTAAGTCAAGAAACCAACATTTTTTTTTATTGAGCACCACAACAAAGAAAACATATTATGAGTTAGAAATATAAAGGGAATTAGACAAGATCAGTGTCCTAAAGGCAAAAAAGTAAAAAATATAATCTATTACAGTGTAGTTTAAACTACTATAATGAGAAAAGAGACAGATAATAGATGATGTCTTGAACTGAGTTGGGTTCCCTCAAATTCGTATAGTAAGCCCTAAAGTTCAGTGTGACTTTATTTGGAGATTCATTCTTTAATGCACTCCGAACCATTCTGGACATCGGCTACCAGCTACTCGACACTACTTTGCGGCGGAAACGTGCATTTACAGACCCTCGTATTATTTAGTATAATTTTGGAACCAAGTAACGTATTATAATGATATTGGACTTATATGAATTGGGTGACATCGAGGAATGTATATTTGCAAAAAAAAAAAATATTTTATTGTTTATAATTTTGTACAGTATGATAAGTTTTGTAACACTCCCCAATATGCATTGCAGGCTGATTAGTGCATGTTTGACAGTAATAAGTGGTTTGACGCCTGCCACCAGGTGTTTTCCTGTTAGAACACACAATGCAGTCCCGTTCTTTGTCCCACATCGGGAATATGTAGTTTATTGTTTAATCCGACACAAAACCCGCTGACATTTCTTGTATATATCTTAGTAGTTTTACAATATTTTGATTTAATTTCTTGTGCCATTTCAAGATAAAACTTCAGGGAAACATGCATGTCTCAAAAAGTTGCGTTGAAATAACTCAATTCCCCGTAATCACTAATAAACTGCAATGTCCCCTGAGAGGGGACATCCGAGTGATATGCTAGAATTCCGATGTCCCCTGAGAGGGGACAGCGGAGTGCAAAGGGTTAAGGAGGTATTTAAAGTAAATGAAGTTCTTACATAATGAGGGCCAAAATCTCATAGGACTGGTGTTTTTATAAAAAGAAGAAACGATATCAGAGATCTCTCTCTCTGCACACACACACACACACACACACAGAGGGAATGCCATATGAGAACAAAACAAGAAGTGGCCATTTTCAAGCTAGAAAGAGAGGTCTTACCAGAAACCAATCCTGATGGCACCTTGATCTTGGACTTGTAGCCTCTGGAACTGAGTTGTTTAAGCCAATTTGTGTGCGTTATTCTATTATGGTACTCCAAGCTAAGATAAATAGTTGATGGTGATGATAGATAGATGATAGATAGATGGATAGATAGATAGATAGATAGATGACAGAAAACAAGAGTTCAAATGAATTCTATCTACAGATACAGCACAAAGCTATAGAAAAGAGCAAAAACTTGAATGGGGTCTTAAAAGAAAATTAAGGTTCCTTCAATATACGAAAAGATCTGCCCAATATAATACTTCTTCACACAATTTTGTGTATCTGATATTCTGAAAATAAATACTAACATTTTTTAATCTTTATTGTTGAGATTATTACAGATGTCCCTCTTTCCCCCTCTCATAACTCCCCTCCAACTGGTTCCTACCTCACCCCAGGCCCTTGCCACCCTATTGTCTATGTCCGTAGGTACAGCATACATGCATATAAGATCTTTGTCTAATCTCTTCCTGCATCCCCCCTCACCTCCTTCCCTATGAGAATCATCAGTCTGTTCCATTTTCATGCCCCTGATTCTATTCCATTCACCAGTTTATTCTGTTCATCAGATTTTTTATTCATTTGACTTTTAGGTTCACTTGTTGATATGTATTTGCTATCACTTGTTGTTCATAATTTTTTATCTTTACCTTTTTCTTCTTCTTCCTCTTCTTAGAGAATACCCTTCAGCATTTCATATAATACTGGTTTGGTAGTGATGAACTCCTTTAGCTTTTTCTTGTCTGTGAAGCTCTTTATCTGACCTTCAATTCTAAATGATAGCTTTGCTGGGTAGAGTATTCTTGGTTCTTGCTATTCATCACTTTGATTATTTCTTGCCACTCCCTTTTGACCTGCATAGTTTCTGTTGAGAAATCCACGACATTCATATGGGTACTTCCTTGTAGGTAACTAACTCTTTTTTTTTCTTGCTGCTTTTAAGATTCTCTCTTTGTTTTTTGCCCTTGCCATTTTAATTATGATGTGTCTTGGAGTGGTCCTCTTTGGATTTCTCTTATTTGGAGTTCTCTGTGCTTCCTGGACTTGTAAGTCTATTTCTTTCGCTAGGTAGGGGAAATTTTCTGTCATTATTTCTTCAAATAGGTTTTCAATATCTTGTTCTCTCTCTTCTTCTGGCAACCCCATAATTTGGATGTTGGTGCGCTTGAAGTTGTCCCAGAGGTTCCTTACATTATCTTCATATTTTTGGATTCTTTTTTCTTTTTGCTCTTCTGGTTGGGTCTTTTTTGCTTCCTTGTATTTCAAATCATTGATTTGATTCTTGGGATCTTTTAGTCTACTGTCGAATCCCTGTGTATTATTCTTTATTTCAGTCAGTGTATGCTTAATTTCTGACTGGTCCTTTTCCATTTTTTTTGGCATTCTCACTAAGATCCTTGAAGGTCTTACTAAGTTCCTTGAAGGTTTCTAGAAGATTCTTGAGTAACCTTATAACTGTGGTTTTGAACTCTATATCTAGTAGTTTGCTTTCTTCCATTTTTTTCATTTGTGACATGTTTATTTGTCTCTGCCTTTTGACTGCTTCCTTGTGTTTGTTTCCATGTATTGGATAGCTGCTAAGTCTCCTTGAGTTGGTAGAGTGGCCTTGTGTAGTAGGTGTACTATAGGGCCCAGTGGCTCAGCCTCCCCAGTCACCTGAGGTGGACACTCTTGGTGCCCCCTTTTGTGGGCTGTGTGCACAGTCCTGTTGTAGTTGAGCCTTGATTGCTGTTGGTATCACTGGGAGGAATTGACCTCTAGGTCAATTGGCTATAGGGACTAGCTGCGACTACAGTGGGAGAGCTGCTGTGCAGGAGACACGCTTAGGGGTAGGACTTGCTTCAGTGGGGCTTTGCTGCTCACTGAGTCTGCCCCTTGAGTGTGTTATTTATGGATGTGAAAAGTTGTAATCTAGTATGGTCTCACACTGACCACTGGGTACACTGGCTCTTGGATCTCCAAGGAGGTGCAAAATCAGCCACTGCCTGGGGTCACCCAGCAGGAGCTACAGAGAGATCTGCAGATTCCTCCTCTTTGTATTGGGTTTGGAAGTGCCCAGACGAGGTCCAGCTGTGAAGCAAGGCAGGCTGGTTCTAGTGCCAGCCTTGGGCCTTCTTTTGATAGCTTTGGGGCTCCCTGACCCAGCTTCAGCTTGTTTGACAGGTTTTAGGCTGAGAAAGTCCAGGCCATTCATATGCAAAAGCCTCTATGCACAGCTTGGGTGAGGTTGTAAATTGGGTGGGGCGGAGTCTCAGTGAATCTCCAGGGCAGAGGGAACAGAAATGTCTGCCAGTCAGCCCTGCACCAAAGAGGTCCCAGCACTGGAACAATGACCCCTGCAAGCACCTCCATCTGGAAGAAAGCCGCCCCTACGTTTCTGCCCCAATGCCAGACAGTCCAGTTTCTCCAGGTATCTGGCTGGGTCCCCCAGAGCCTTGCGTGGCACTGAAGCTCAGAGCAAGCAGGAGCTTGTAAATTCAGTTGACAGTGCTGGCCTTTTAAGAGGAGCAGCTGGGTGTCACTCAGCCCCAATCTGCACTGGTTTTTACAGTCTGTAGTCCTGTAGGGACTTCTTTTCCCAGCTCTGGGACCCTGGGCTGGGGTTCTGGTGTGTGGTTGGGACTCCTTGCTCCTAAAGGTGGCATCCAAAGAGGCAATCTCCTTCCCAATTAAAAAATGGCACTGCTGGGTGCTGGATCAGCCCTTTCCGTGCCTCCACACCTCCTTCTAGTCTCAATGCGCTTTCTTCTTTACTTCTCTAGTTGTAGTACTTCCACTCAGCCATCTTTCCTGTGTTTCTGGATGATAGTTGTTCTATGTTTTAATTGTAATTGTGATGTGGTTGTGGGAGACGGCAAGTACAGGCGTTTACCTATGCTGCCATCTTGGTTTGTCAATATTAACATTTTTAACAAATCATCCTACATTGTTTGTGCTGTGCCAGCACAGCCAAGGGTGAACCTGAGGGGGCACGGTGAAGGATTTAGAAGAGACAGACAAGAGAATAAAAGCTGGTTCTCAGTGGGACCTTGCTTCTCTGATGGAGAGACAGCGACACCACCTGCAAGCCAAGTCTTTATTTTATAGCCAGATTGCAGGAGGTAAAGTATGGCGTGGTCAAGATTTTAACAATGTTCTAATCTACTCAATTACGTGCACCTGAACTCTATCAAGCCCACATTACTCAGCCACGTGGGACCACAGGTTCAGACAATAAGGTCCCTCCAAGCTAGGACTTGCACATGGCTTTTCCACAAGAGGACTGTGCCCTCTCATTAGTCTGAGGCTTGAACCTCTCCAAACACTGTAGCCACTCTCCACAATTGTTCTTTCTTATCAGTTTTATTCTGATTTTACCTCAAGCCTTTCTCCATATTATAGTGTCAATGTCCTTCAAATGGAAACTCTTTCCTTTGAACCTAAGCTTCCCATTTTTATGGGTTGAATTTCCAAACACTGCTCTGCCTCTCACATGCACTTCCAGGGAAACCTTGCTATTTGGGTCTTCTCTCCATTTCTAAAATCAATCCTTTAAAACATCTTGGCAGAGATAGTACTTCTGTTATCGTGGAAGTGGAGCATCCACTGGTGAAAGCGGGGGGTCTCTTTCCCCACTGGATGTGGGGGTCATCATCTTATGATATCTTTATAAAAAGAATTTTCTAAGACTTGCACAGGAGAATGATTTTTATTTGCATGGAGTTATATCCCTCAGTTTCAAAGGACCCATTTCCCTTAAGCCAGTTATGGAAAAGATGTAGCTGGGGATTCAGCAGAGCTAGAAGCAAAGCCAGTGTCCAACATTTCTGATCCATGTGGAGTTGAGAGATGCAGGAGTGCAGACACGCAAGAGAGGCAAGAGAGAGAACCTCTTTGTTTAGGAGCTTAAATATGAAATCTTTCCACTTGCAGTGGCCATGTCTACACTCTGACCAATGACCTGTACCCAGGTTTGATTGATAGGCAAGCACCCTCTCTTCCTCATTTAGACTTTCCTGGGCATGCTGATACCATTCAGCCTTCCTTCTATTCCTTTCCAGTTAATTAATAAATAATTGGGTTAATTACAATGGTATCACTACTACTATTGCTACTACTACTAAATGTATATGTCTAAGTATTTTTATATGTATTATTGTATGTATTACTCTAAGAAAATCATGCAAATGTCTTTAATCAGATTTCAAATAGGAAAAAATAAAGATTTAAAGAGGCTAAGTGATTTGCTAAAGTTACTCAATAACTGTTTGGTGAATAGGACATAAGAAAACTTCTGAATTTAAAGCCTATTTCCTTCTACTCTTTGAGGCCTAATGGCTGGCATCCATTTACCCACCTATTTCTGTTAAGAGCCTACAATCTTTGTTTGGCAACACATATCTCCAATTCTCAGTTTCTATGTTTGGATGGAAGGCAGCCTAGGCCTAGGTCAGTCATTATATTCCTTTACTTTGGCCACATTGATCAGTTTAAAATGACCCATGAGGCCGATTTATTGCTAATCCCAAGGCTTTTGTTAAAGTGTCCTGAAGAGGTATATGCTCTCTCCCACTAAACTCGAAACAAGAGGGAATGAAATGGGAATGGCTACATCCATCTCATTGTGTGCAGCATGAGAAAGAAACCAACACAGGGAGGAAAGCCAAGCTAAGTAGAGGGACAGACAAAACGAATCTGGAAGACATCATTTGGCCAATGAAGACGTTTGTATCTCATATTTGAAACTATTGCATAGTTTGCCACAATATTACTTGGACTATTTTTACTCACATGAATCAACAAAATTTTTCTTTCTTGGTTAAGCCAGTTTGAGTTAGAGTTAGTATTGTATTTGTCACAACCTAGAATCCTAGTTAAACAAATTTCCTCTAAAACAATTCTCTGGTAAGTAATTTCTATCAATGGCTATACTAATCTATGAATGTATATTTGAGTTATGAGCTTCCTTATTAAGATGATATAGCAACCCAAAAACACAAATATAGTGCTGGTATCTCAAAGCTGAGTTACAAAACAAACAAACAGACAGACAAACAAAAACAGTTACCTCAGGTGGCAGGCATTAACTGAAATTTGGCCCCATAAATGAGAAATATAGAACTAAATGCAAAATAATATGTTCTAGAGTGAAATAAAAAAATTACAATAGTATTTTTAAGTACAAATACAAAAGAGGAAAAATATTAGAAACCCAATATGAGTAAACTGAGAAAAAAAAGCTCAATAAAAGACAAAATAAAAAGTCAAAGATTAAAGAGTCTAAGTTCAAAAGAAACTGGCTTATTTTCTGTGGCAAGTGGCTACTAAAATAGTAATTTCATTCTCTCCCATTAATAGTGGGTTTAGAGTCTCATTTTGGTGGTATACAGGGAGCAAATTAGGAATAACTAAAAGAAGATCTATTGAGTGAATGCTATTGAGAAGAGTATTGTGAGCTTCAAGCTAACTTAGCTATTGAGGGGTCATCAAGGTTTACAGTGATACAGCTTATGTCTAAAGAAAAAGCCCACTGAGAATAAAATGGCATACTCACCCTTGTATTCTCAGTACCTAGGCCAATAGTAGCACAATGACTCGGCAATATTTTATTGAGTAAATACATAAATATGGAATGAATGGAAGCTTCCATTTAATTAAAACTTATTAAGTGGCTTAAAGAAAAGAATCAAGCATATAATCCTGGCCATAAGAAGGGATAATTAGCCTAATATTGAATACTCATAGATAGGGATTACAAAGTAGATAGAAAAGTGGAAAGAATGTGATGTTTTAAATGTACACTCAGTTAAGTACTTAACCAAATACCATATATGCATGTGATTTCTATTATGAGCACTCACATTATAGAATGAATTCGTTCTTTATTCAAAATGTCTAGGTATACCAATCTATTCTGAATTATGTGAGGGAACTCCAGGCACCATTGAGGCAAGAAGGGTCAGAGAAATACCGAGAGTCCAAGTACATGGTCTAACCATTAGTTTAAGTCAAAGAAAGTTAGTTGTGCAGAAATAGAGAAAATAATCTTATTGAGGAAGCACAATGACTGAAAACTGCCTGTTTTTATTTATTTATTCCTATATAATAAATTAAGGAGAATATCTAACCAACCTAAAAAAAAAACTGTTTTCAAGAACTTTATTTGGGCCATTTTCATATACACATAATACTATGCTAATTTTAAATGAGTCTCAGCTTTTCACTTAACCATGCCAGCAGGAAGCCTACTTGGCAATACTTCCATGGATGTTTTCCCAATTACTCTATGTACTTGAAAACAACAAAACTGCTTTCTATAAAAAGCATCATATAATTCAAACTTTTCAATGATCTAGAAGGGGTTCTCTCTCAATTACTCTGAATGTACTCTGAATGAGTAAAATTGTACTATAGTCTTTCCACATCAATTTTGAGTCCCACTGCCGTCTCAGGAAAGAATTCTAAAAACAGTAAGTAGGGGCTGCTGAATCTCTGGTAAGACCCTTTGGCTTGCCTCCCAGACTATAGTTGGCAGATTCAAACGGTTCCTCTACATGTGTTGTCCTGATCAATTCCTTCTTTACTGGACCCTTTGATATTTCTGGAGTAGATGACCACTGCCAACTTCTAGCATCAATACCTTGTATTTTAAGCACTAACAATATATTGCAGGCATCAGGATATTGTCTCATTTAAAAACCCCATGCTCTGGTGTTATTCTTACCTTCATATTACAGAGGAAGAAGCTGATATGAAGAAGGGTTAAGTAACTTTCTCTGGGTCAAACAATAGTACACGGGAGAGTTAGAATTCAAATCCAGGTCTGTATGACTTTAAACCTGTACTCTAGGGCAAGGAGTAGAAAATCCATGATCTTAGCCTGTTTGGGCTGCTACCACAAAATACCATAGGCTTGCAAACAACAGAATTTTACTCCTCACAGTTGTGGGGGCAGGGAAACTCAAGATCATGACACAGCATGGTCACACTCTGGTGCAGGCCCCTTCCCAGTCTTGCCTACCTCTCACTGTGGCTAGAGAGCCCTGTTGTGTCTCTTTTATAAGAATACTAATCCGTATATAAAGGTTCCATCCTCATGACCTAAGTACCTCCAAAGACTCTACCTTCTCATCTACCATCGCATTGGGCATTAGGAGTTTAACATGTGAATTTTGAGAGACTAAAAATATTCAAACAATAGCATGTATCTCTCTACATGATCTTATGAAGTTTTATTAGAATTAAGTCATGCCCACCTTCTTACATATTATTTATGGTTGCTTTTGTGTCATAAACAACAAAGTTGAGTAGCTGCAACTGAAACCATATGGCCCACAAAGTTGAAAATATTTACTACCTGGCCTTATACAGAAAAAATTTTACCAACCCTTATTCTAGCACCTGTCTCATTAAGCCATCTTCTCTCTGGTACTCAATAATACATGCAAACTATTTTTCACCTTGAAAACTAATTTCATTAGGATTTCGGCAGTGATGAGCAACCACTTGTGAAGAGTCAGTCACTCTTTAAATACAGAAATAGCACTTTGGGACAATTTCCATATAATTCTGTAAAAGTTCATTATTTTGACAAGTGCACCTTTGAAAAATTCCAACAATTTAGTTTGTGTTTCTTTAATAGGTTTTACAAAGTTTGTTCACTCTTTTTATTGCCTGAGGAAATAATTTTAAGCACAATATAACACTAATTAACTGGTAAATCATAACTATAGCATAGAAGACATTGTCTGGGACATTGCCCATGAATGAATAGTACACACCCAAATATTGTTGGATTTTCATTTGAAAAATTTCAAATAGCAGTTTCACAATAGATAAAATATCCAATATTCCAAATGTTCTTTTCCAAATGTTAGATGAAACGAATGTGATTTGAGGGCAGTGGCAGCTGGAATGAACTCAAGGAAACAAAGGAGGATTGAGATGGATGATTTCGAAGGCTGTTAAATATATGTAGTATAAATGGAAGCTTTGGACCTTCAATAGAAAAAGCCATTTTGCAAAGTTTAAATATGAACTTTAGTAAAGATATGTTCCCAAAGCACATTTTAGGGGAGAAATGAAACTTCCCATCCTAAAGAGTAAAAGATTTTATTTTTTACCGAAAGTCATTCCATTTGATCTTTTTGTGGTAACCCATGTTCCATTTTCAATAAACTCTTAACCTTTAAGAAAATTTTTCATTGGAATTTTACATTCATTCCACATTTACTTAATTAATGAATTTATTTAAAATCTACTAGAGGATTGTAAGCTTCACTATTGATCTGTCAAAGAAAAAAAGAAAGCCACTGATGCAATACAAGCAACTGCTTTCTCAAGCCAAAATTGATTGAGAGTGTCCCCTGTATAAAAATGAAATGCGTTTCTGTGGATGCACTGACGCTTCACCATCTGTCCAACATCTCAGATTTACTCTCCCAGATAACTTCATATTTCACCCTGCAGTCCCTAAAGAAACATCACTTTAAGCAGGGCCACATGGAAAAATACACTTCAATAACATTTGAAGGTCTTGCATTTAGCTGCAAGGGCCTCTAACCTAAATGACTGATGTGTCTAGAGAGAAGCTCCATTTGAAGTTATGGAAATGGGGAGGAGCAAATGCAAGGGATGGAATGTATAAAACACAAAATGATGGCAGTAAAAGACAGAGGGATTTACAGATAAAGCCAAAAGATGCTGGCAGCCATCTATCAGTCTGCCTTGATGAAATAGGTATTGGAAATTAACTTGGGAACCCTATGAATTACATTCAATCCATGCTCTGGGCTAAGCACTTGTCAATTTCAGCTGCTATTGCAACCTATTACTTACAGACTACATGGCTGGCAAGCTAATAGCACTGGATAGTGTTAAAGAAAATAGGAGAATAAACTGAATGCAGCAGGGCTTGTCACTGATAGAGCATGCCTTTCTGAAGTCCAGGGTGAACATGCAAAGTCTCCACTGTTCACTTGCTCCTAGGTGAGCATTTAAGCTGACATATCATCATTTTGTCTAAGAAGAGTCTTTCTGAAGGATTAGTCACCAATCAGCGAGGTAGCTGAGAGCTTTTACTGGTGTTTTCAAGGTCTTTAAAATATGCTTGGAATTTAAATGTTTTTAAAGTTTTCTCCTTTTTTTCCCTGGCTGGTTTGGCTCATTGGATAGAGTGTTGGCCTGGGGACTGAAGGGTTCCAGGTTCAATTCCAGTCAAGGTCACATGCCCAGGTTGTGGGCTCGATCCAATCCCCAGTGTGGGGCGTGCAGGAGGCAGACGGTCAATGATTCTCTCTCATCATTGATGTTTCTGTCTCTTTCTCCCTCTCCTTTCCTCTCTGAAATCAATAAAAATACATATTTTTTAAAAAAATAAATAAATAATAAAATTGCCTCTTTTTTTCATAGTTGCATTCTGAAGTCAGAGGACATCACTGACCATTTAATTTTACATTCAAATAAGACCAGTCTTAATGCTTTATGTTACTTTCCTTTTAATTATCAGTCAACTCCACATTTACCTAGGCAGCATGTAATTCTTACACTTAAGAAGAAATTAAGGGAGAGGTTTCAGTTTATACTGCCAAACTTACATCTCTATTGCCCATCGACTCTCTATGTCTGAGTACCTTCAATCTTATCTCAGTTAAAAAGTTGGGAAGATGCATCAGTACAACAAAACCTTTCTTTAAGATCAGCTCCACCAGTGTTCCAGGACTATCTTGTATTTTTCAACTGATAAGCTTGTTTAACGTTGAAATATTTTAATAAGCAAGCACATTCAGGGTAAATGTCAGCCAGAGTGATCTTCTGACTAACAGATGCTAGTGGGTATAGCAAGGGGGGAGAGACGTAAGAGCGCCGAAAAATCAAGCAAGGCCAAATTAGAACAAATGTTTGTCAAGTAAAAAGGGCAACTCTTCATCTGATGGAAGGGATTTAATTAGAAAAGTCACTGAGAGAAGCTTTCTCTAAAGTACTGGTCTCGTTCTCTTCAGATAAGCTAATGAGCCTCATTGAACTTTGCAGAGCAATGCTGAACCAATAATACAAGGAAGAAAGAATTTACAGAATGTGCTGCTGTGCCTCTAACATTCAAGAGGGTCAATTGCCGATGCCACTCCAGGTCATAACAGAGAAGTGCTGTGGCCATTTACCTCTGATTCTCCTTCTGAGTGGCCAAATGGGTAAATGGAGTGGAGAAAATACTATTTAAATATGCCCCCTTTTTGTAACAATAAAAGACATTTTATTGTTGTGCAGTAAATTACAAAATGCAAAGCACATATTTTACCTACCAAATCACCTGCAAAATATATAATCTACACTGATTATAATCTAATTCCATTCCAAGTAATTTTATCTTCTAGTAAGAAAAATCTATTAAAGGACATATTTTCTTCTTCTTCTTTTTTATCAGTCAAGGTCATCTTGGAAATATAAAAGAATACTATAAACATAATTTTGTAACAGTGATTGTGTAAGAAAGACACAAACCCCAGAGAGCTGAATATGGAAAAATCTGAAGTCATTTACAAACTGAGCTAGAAGGAAAGGTACTCTAAACTCTTCTGATGGTTTAGTCACTTTGTCAGTTTTATTTTCCTTACAGGTTAGCCTTTTGCAGAGAATTCATGTCTGGTATTGAACTCCTTAAGAGAGAAATAAAACACATATGGAATAGAGTAGCATGGGGAATCAAATTGCAGTATGTGTATAATGGAGCTTTTCTGATACAGGACATTTACCAAATACCTTTAGGAAAGTTTCTTTTGTTATGTGACATAAGCAAACACAGGTGCTATACATGAAATCTATTAATCAAAGCTTCCCTAATCCACTTACCACCTCATGAGAGAAACCCAGAAGAAAAGACCTAGTGGCATTAGGTTAAAATAAATACAAATTAAAATCTTGACGTTACCAGACACCATTGTCATTTAAAAAAATATATAAAATACACACGACATAAATACACACACACACACACACACACACACACACACACACACCCCAACCACATATACTCCAGAGAACCCTAGTGAAAAAAAATTGGATTATTGTACTCTATTAACTTTTATGCTTTCCTGTAGTCATAGAGAAAAACATCATTTTATTAAAATTGTTGCAAATTTTCTGACTCAACACCAGAAAGTATACAAAATTTAATGCAAACATGCTTATTTTGCCTTTGGTTGGTGTGGAGAGTGTCAGAAAAATCTCATTGTATTTACTTGAGTTGAATTTTTGGTTCTGATTCCATAGGTCTGATACCCTTAGGTACTACATGGATTTAGTTTCCACTACTCAGCCCCAGGTGGGAAACTATACTTGGTGCCTGTCTCCGAGATGAGACCCTGTTTAATACTGTATTACTGTAAACTAATATTGTAGAGTGAAGGAATTTCTTCCATCAAGCTAAATCAGTGGTTTTCAACTGGGAGTGATTTTGCCCCCTGGGGAACATTTCACAAAGACTTGAGGCAGTTTGGGTTGTTATAATTGGAGGGAAGGGCACTATGACCGTCTAGTAGTAGAAGCCAGGGGTGTTGCTAAATATCCTACAGTGTACAGGACAGTCACCCACAGAAGTGAATTATCCAACCCCAAATGTCAGAGTGCCAAGGTTGAATAGTCTAACTCATGAATGTGAGATGTTTTCCTGAGTTTGCATTTTCCAAGATATCTCTGCAGCCATAGATATAATTGTTTCTGTGGCAGCCAAATTGTTTTCATCCAAGCAATTTGCATGTACCGCCTCTTTCTATCTACTGACGACACAGATTTGGCCTAGAGGTACACCAGAGCTAATGAGTCAGCATATGTGATTCTTCATAGTATGAAGCCATTTATTTAGCTACGCCAGTGTGCTGAGGCATGGTGAGGGTGGGAGTGGATTGGAGGATGGAGATGGAACGTATTGGAAAGAAATGTCATCTACTATGCCCCCCTTCCTGAGATCATTACAGAATTGTAGAATGGCTCAAGGAGTTTGAATCAGCTTTGTTGAGCTTGTCCTGCAATATAGAAATAAGAGAAAATAAAGTAACTACAAGCAGGTTCAGCTACCTCCCATTTCTGTCTTAATGCAAAAATTTTATTAGATTTAATTTGTAATTTAGGAAATGGTAGATTAAGTGGTTTACTTACTTAAAAGCAACTGTTTAAAGTAAAGGCTAGTCTAATTATTATTGTACTAAAAACTAAAAATAATAAGGTTACCTGAGAAAGAGAGAACATACTTATTTTAGATCCTAAGTTAAACCTGTGAACATGTACTCTTTGATAGCAGCTATCCTTGCATTTTGTATACTAGTATAGTATTTTTTTAATTCATGGCTAAATATAATCATGAAACAATTCTCTAGATCTTTGGAAGGGGGCTTAAAGACCAGTTAATCTAACCTTTTAAGTAGTGCATTTCTTCTCTCTCTCTCTCTCTCTCTCTCTCTCTCTCTCTCTCTCTCTCTCCGATTTCTGATAGATGTAGAGTAAGTCTTATTGGAAAGCTCTAATAAAAGGAGCTCACTCAAGATTAAATGAATATTGGTATTAGAAAGAATTGAGCAAGTAATTTCTCTAACCACTCAAGTTTTTAAATCTTTTCTAGAATAGCTTTAATACTGACTTTCAGTCCCTCCTTAATACAAGAAATATTATTTGAGTATAACTACACTATTTTTCCCCATTCACTACCTCAAGAAATAGTACTTAAGGGTTAACCCACTTCAAATATTTAAGTGTTAGAATCTGGGAATGCAACAATAAAATAAAGTTGGGATGATCCTTTCCCTCATGGAAGATTATTCTTAAACAGCAGAGACCTGGTTCATAAATATAAAACTACAACTGAATTCATATGCTATGAAAGAGAAGCACAAGTAACTGATATTTTAAAGAAGGCTTTCTTGAAGAAGTGATTTTTGAGATCCAACAACAGAAACTCAGACCTTCCCATCACCTATAGCAATTAGAAAATGATACCTTATGTTAAACTGGTATCTCTCTTTCCATGGTGAATTTACAGTTCAATGGAGAGAAAGCTTAAAACTTCTGGTTAAAAATTATTTCTACCCTTTATCCATCCCTTAAATGCCAGTCACCAAAGTAATAACTTTAAATAAAGTTATCTAATTTTATCCTCTCAACAAATTTAGGGATGGTTATTATTTTCCCCTTTTACAAATGAGGAAACCAAAACTCAGAGATATTAAGTGTTTCTTCAGTTTCTATTGATTATAAATCACCAAGCCAGAAGCAAAGCCCCATCCTCGAAGCCATGTACCACATTACATTGCTTGAAACAGCTATAATAGCCACCCATAGTGTTCCTCTATCCACACTGAACTCTCTCAGTTTCCCTTTACCATTCTACATTCCACTGGTTTTTATAGCTGTCATTATCCTCAAGTTTCTTCTCTCCTCTTAATTAAATGATACTTATTCAGAGTTGATTGAAATCTCTAGGCATGCTTTGACAAGCATGGTATAAATTGAACTACTATTGCTCTTTCTAGATATTATATTCTTTTTAAGTCCTAATTCAGATCCTTTTTCTAGTAACTATGCAGCCTTTTGGATCACATGAAATTCCCTGTCTACTGAAATCTTTGTCTTATTTCACTACACCATGATATTAAGCTGTCTCTCTCCCTTACTATTCATTTGCACCACTTCACAAGACAGCAGTTGTTTGATTGTAGGGCATTTAAAACTTTTACAAATTTTTCTTATATCAGAAAAAATATTTCTCATTTTACATACCAATTACTAATCTACTGACCTATGGTCCAACATATCTATTCATGTGACACTTGACAGTGAGAATAAAAGCTAGCATTTTTTTTCATTTCTAAAACTTGTATTTATTACTATTATTATTTTATTATTATTAGTTTAAACAAACCCTTGTGTTGAGGGCTGACTTTCAATAGATCACAGCAAAATACTTCTAATTATTGATAAATAACAGAACATCAACAATTTCCCCCATTATTTATCTTAGAGATACTATCTTTTCTCTTTAATAATTATTATAGAGAACATAGTAAAAGTTCAAATAATATAAAA
Organism: Myotis lucifugus; assembly: GCF_000147115.1. Classification (NCBI taxonomy): domain Eukaryota; kingdom Metazoa; phylum Chordata; class Mammalia; order Chiroptera; family Vespertilionidae; genus Myotis; species Myotis lucifugus. Next base: position 2,625,042 of record NW_005871122.1, on the reverse strand, counting down.
GATTATTCAATGACAAATAAATAAATTCTCTACACCTGATACACTTCTCAGAGGCCACTACTTGCCACAGACCTTTTAGGTGCATCCTTCCAGAATTTTCTGTTTCTTTTTTGGAAACAACATTGACCACCTTTTATCAGGGGGAATTAACAACCCCATTGGGGTATAGTTTGTACAGGCCAAATGACCTGGAGAATTGTTTTACAGGGCTAGTTTAGCTAACACTTTGAGAACTAGGGGAAGACACCACAGTTGTGTGTGTGTGTGTGTGTGTGTGTGTGTGTGTGTGTGTGTGTGTGTGTGTCTTGAGCTCTGAATTCCTCCAGAAATGTTGCAGCCTGCTTCATGTTGTTCTAAGCGCCTTTATTCTCTTGGTGGGCTTTTTGCTGGGTGATTGATAGTCACATCTCAATTTTGGGGGCATGTCCTCACTTCTTCTTCCATCGCCTCATTTTACTTTCCCCCTCTGCAGTGTGAGTGGAATAAATAAAGAACCCTGTCACGCTCTTCCCCTTCTCTGCTCACCTTCATGTCTTGCAGACTTAGAATGTCTTCAGAGGACCTTTCCTCTCAAGGGCTCTGTTGAAAATTCCACTCTCTCAGTGATGTGTGAAGAACAGTCAGAGATGCTGAAAGACACCTGACATGTGAGATTCCTTCCAGGGAATTGTGACTTACTTAGATCCCAGGGAACCCCAGATAGCGAGGGGCAAGGGGGAAGGGGGCCTGGCCTCCAGGAGGAAGAAAGCAGAAAGGGAAGGCCCAGAGATGTGCTCAGCTAGTGTGTGTGAGCGTGCCTTGCAGCAAGGGTATTGGGTGCATATATGTCCATGTAGTCACTTTGCTCATTTTAGCAGGAGGGCTTAGAAGGGTCTCCCAATCGATCAGTTGGTCAGCTAATAAACATTTACTAAATGAACAAAAAAAATTTTTTTTGATTAATCCTCATCCAAGGATATTTTTTCCATTGTTTTTTAGAGAGAGTGTGGAAGGAGGAAGGGGAAGAGATAGAAACATCGACGTGAGAGAGACGCATCAATTGGTTGCCTCCCTATGAGCCCTGACCAGAGCCTGGATAGAACCTGCAACCCAGGTATTTGCCCTTGACTGGGAATTGAATCCTGGACCCACTGGGGCACAGGCTGATGCTCTAATCGCTGAGCAACACCAGCCAGGACAAAATCAACAAACTTTTAATGCCTCATCACACCCACTATCTGACTTTCTCTCCAAAGTGACCCTTCCAACCACAGTGCTGCGTGTTACTGTTTTCATAGCACTCAAGGCTGTTGATGAACTGGTTCATTCCTTTGGGTGCCCACTGGCTGTCTGTCTTCCCCACTAGACTGAAAAGCTAGCATTTTTAAATGCTTTATTGAATTACCTCATTTTGTCTTCCATTAAGTATTAGGAACTATGAGTTTTCCCTATGAAGTAACAGGAGAGTCTGTCTCACAACAAGCAACTGTTAGGAATCAAAATGCCTCCTCTAACTCCCTAACAAATATGTAAATATAGCAGCCATGACTACCTTTAGTTTTCCATTCTTTCATTTCTTCATTAAACATTCATTGAATAGAAGAGGAAAAAATAAGCCAAATATATACCCTCTATATCTTGTATTCAGGTAAGAAAAATACATATCAGAAATATTATGTGATTCAATGCCATGCTAAGCATATTTCAATGAAATAACAGAGGGGGGGTATTCTAAACTAGACTAAAATCAAAATACCTAGCCTTCCTAAACTGATTTCTAAAAGATGAAGCAAAGTTACCTCAGAAATGGAGGAGTGCAGAAATATCAAGTCATGTACATGCTAACTAGAGTGGGCAGAGAGACCTTTTTGTGAATGAATTTTTGTTCAATATCAGAAAGTTAGAGAATAAAAAGAATTGCAACTGGAAAAGTAAGCAGATGCCAGGTCATAAAATGCTTTATATGCCATGCTAAAGAGTTTGGGCTTTATCATGAAAGCTTTGGGAGTCATTATAAGATTTCGAAGGAAGGAAAAGACATGATTAGATTTGCATTTTAGAAAGCTCACTCTGGCAGCAGTGTAAATAATGGATTAGAAGAAAGTTAAGCTAGAAGGAAGAAACCCAGCCAAGAGGCTGTTATAGGAATCCAAACAAGACAGGATGAAGGTCTAAATTAAGGAGGCAACAGTGAGGATATTAAAACTAGACAGATTCATAACTCATGTGAGTTTGTACATACATTTGTTGGCTGGATAAAGGGAATAAGGAGCAAGAAAAGCTCAAGATCACCCCTGGCTTCTAATTTGTGTACTGTTATCAACTGAAAATAGCCAGAAACACACAAAAACTCAGATTTAGAGTGAGATGAGTTTATTTTTTAACATTCTGGGCTAAAGTATGTGTGGGACATTTGAGAGAATCAGTTGGGGGCAAAAGGTATTTGTCTGTAGCTTAAGATGGATTTGAGGGTGGTCAATGTACAAGTAGTAGATGAAGACAGGACTCTGCATAAGAATGCTAACACTAAATATATCAAGTCATAAGAGAAGGCCAAGTACAAACGTAAGGGAAAGAAAAATACGTGTCAAGAACTATCTTGACACATTATGAAAATGAGCAATATTTAGTCCACAAAATCAAAGATAATAAGTGCCCTAAGATAAAAAGCCCCCATCAATGGTGCCAAAAACAGCAAGAGGTCAAAATAAAGTTTAAAGTCTCCTCAACTAGAATTTTATTGGAAGGCTAAGAAGGGTACTTTCAAGGGCCAGGGAGTAAATGAAAAGTAAATGAAGCAAACAAATTTAGCAATTATATCAAGAAGATCTGTTAAAGTTTGTTAGTTGGATGTGGAAAAATGGCATAGAGGAAAACTGTTTGACTAATGTTTCTTTGCTTATCTTGTTTTGTTTTGCTTTGAAATCATAACAGGAGATAATGGATTTAGAAGGGATAGAAGCAAACAAGCATGCATGATGTCTGTAATGACTTTCCAGATGAGGTTAAAGACCCAAGAGTTGGTGGTGACTCCAGTTCACACTCTGGAGAATAAATCTAGCAGTCTTAGTTAGAGAGGAGGTACTGAAGTTGCAAAACAGTCTCCTGGAAGTTTGGTAGTATAGAAATTAAAGAACAAAAAGAGCAAAGAGGGCCGAAACCGGTTTGGCTCAGTGGATAGAGCGACGGCCTGCGGACTGAAAGGTCCCAGGTTCGATTCCGGTCAAGGGCATGTACCTGGGTTGCGGGCACATCCCCAGTGGGAGATGTGCAGGAGGCAGCTGGTCGATGTTTCTCTCTCATCGATGTTTCTAACTCTCTATCTCTCTCCCTTCCTCTCTGTAAAAAATCAATAAAATATATTTTAAAAAAAAGAGCAAAGAGGGAAAATGGGTGAAGAAATGTGTTGATTAATCTATACTATACATATTTATTGAAAACTAGAAGCATGCAAGCTATTGAGGGTATAATTCTGAACAAGGCTAGCAATTGAGGATATAATTTTGAACAAGCTAGAAACAGTTCCTGCCCTAAAACTATGAGTTATTGAAGACTAGTGCAGACAAGAAAGTTCAGATAATAACCTATTTCTTTAGGCAGCATGTGTTAACTAACCAGCATTAACAATATACCATGTTATAGATTAATGTATATTTATTATTTGACTCACAGCTTTGAACAATAGTTTATTTCTTATCTTTGAAAAATAAGGTTTTCATCTTATTTACAATATTTCTCATCATCTCAAGCCCATCCTTCAAGTTGATAATTTATAAGTCCTACATTACCCATGCTTACATTATCTTCAGAAGTCATGATACCTAGGAGTCTTGGAGGCTTTCTCAGTTTTGTTTTGTTTTTTAAAACATATTCAGAAGAGATTATTTTTGTTTCTCCTCAGAATAATCCTCCTTTTTTGGGAGGGGAATAAATCTGTGACTTGAGGACTCTGCATAAGAGCTGCAGTCACAAGAGAGAGAAAGAAAAATAAAGAGAAAAATTTTGCATTATAGTAGTATGCCTCTCAATTTCCTTTTCTTTTCACATATTCTAAGAAAGTATACAGGTGGGGGAAGGGGGGTGTTTCTTTAATTTTCTGTCTATAAAATTCAGGATTCCAGAGACTGAATGGTATTTAAGTCCTTTTCTAGAATAAGCTGAGCTATAAGTAAATAAAATAAAAATAGCAGTGAGAAGATAATATATGGAGATTCGATGGAATGCTTAAAGTATTGCATCAGAGGCAGATTTTTTATTGTAACAATGTTACTAAATGGCCTTGCCATTTTTAGGAATGTCCTATTAACAACTTTGAGAGAAATTTTCACTTTACAAATGTCTTGTACAATCATGAGGAAAGAGAGACCTGTGTTATATCTGACTCGGGTAGCAACTTCTGCCTGAAAAAAAAAAATCAGAGATGCAGTTTTGCTAAAAGCAAGAAATCAACCATCTGGAAATATAGCGTATTTAGAATATTATCTATACTAATAAAAGCCTAGGTGGTCCACGCGCCCTTGCGCGGGATGTCATTACAAGATGGCCACCACAAGATGACCACCAGAAGATGGCCATGTGCACCTCTGCGTGGTGAGGCCTGGGGGTCACACGGCTCAGCGCAGCATGGAGGAGGCCAGTCCCAGCAGTGGAGGTGGGTTGTGGCAGAGGACGGCAGTTGTGGGTGATCAGGCTGGCAGGGGAGAGCAGTTGTGGGCAATTGAACTAGCAGGGGAGGGCAGTTGGAGGGAATCGAGCTGACAGGGGAGGGCAGTTGGGGGCAACTGGGCTGGCAGGGGAGAGCAGTTGGGGACCATTGGGCTGACTGGAGAGGGCAGGTGGGGGCGATCAGGCCAGCAGGGGAGCAGTTAGGTGTCAATCAGGCCGGAGGGGAGTGTTTAGGGAGTTATCAGGCTGCCAGGCAGAAGCGGTTAGGGGCAATCAGGCAGGCAGGCATTAGGTTAGGAACCAGCAGTCCTGGATTGTGAGAGGGACGTCTGACTGCCGGTTTAGGACCGATCCCTGGGATTGGGCCTAAACTGGCAGTCGGACATCCCCCAAGGGGTCCCAGATTGGAGAGGGTGCAGGCTGGGCTGAGGGACACTCCCCCGCCCCATGCATGAATTTCATGTACCGGGCTTCTAGTAATTTTATAACCTCTTTCACTCAATATTTTAAAATAAATTCTAGGTCTAGGACCTAGACCTATAGTTTACTCAGATATAAAGAGGGAATACATCACTGAAAGTTGTAACAACCAACTTCTTCATTTATAATTTATTAAGACATTTACATGAAGAGCACAATGATATGTGTATGAAAAAAATGCTTTGGCATAGAGTAGGGAACCAGAAGTTCTGATTGGAGAAAGAGGAACATCTTAGAATTCAGTCTCAAAGCTCAGTGAGGAAGGATGGTTATGGGCTCTCTGGTCCCTGGGGTCTAGAATGTGTAGGGGAAGAATTTGAGTCTGCTGATGAGATTTGTGTTTTTGTTCCAAAAACACTGTCACACAACATAGCATCTGAATTGATGTGATTTGCTGGTATTTCTGCTCTCATGGGTAGTAGCTGATATCTGTACACTTTCGTTCTTTTTCCTTTCCTGTTATTTAATAACATAGCTCTGGCCAATATAAATATGTAAAAGCATTTACTTCCCTGTCTTTATTTTTATGCTTATTTGGTGTAATTTATATTTACATCAATTTTTTGCTAAATCTTTGCACATGTACAAGGACTTTTGGGGACTAAGAAGAGGTTACCACTTGTGTCATTATAGGTATTCTTTTATCTATCCAAATTATATTAGCTAATTATTCTTAGAATGTTCAAGCACATGCACATGTGCGCGCACACACACACACATGCACGCAAGCATTCATAGATATTATAACTTACATCGCAGACCCAAACACATCACTGAACAGAAAAGTTGAGTATGTTGCTTATATAGGTATCATTTGTTGTTGATACTGTTGTTAATACCACAGTATTAACATTCATTCTTCTTATTTACTGGCACTCTTAAAAATATTCTATATTTAAAACATTAATAACAACATGTTAAAAACACTGAGTAGTTATGCTAACACAGATGTCCAGCCATGTCAGCCACAGTGGGATAGAAAAAATTATAAATTTCATCTGCTTGAGTACAGTCACTTATCTTCTTGAAAATCACATTGCTAATAGCTCATTGGAAATCTTTCATTAAAGGAGCTGCAGAAGGACACCCATGTACTAGTATTACCTAGGCTTAGGTGAAGAATCAATTTGTAATTCAGCTATTGATAAATAGCCATTGTTTCATGGAACTAAAATGGTTACCAGGCAGAAATGGAGTGTCCTTTCATAGCAAAGACTTCAAAAGAGAGGTCAGTCACAAATAGTCACAAGTAGACCCAAGAATTTGAAATTACCAAGGAAATGACAAAGAAATATTTGACTCCGTATGCCAGGAATACATGGCTATGCCACATCTTTAAGGGAAGGATCATTATTAATAATATCATCTATTAATTTTTTAATATATTATTATTTTGAATAGATCTGTTAGTAGATTACTCAGGACTGCATTTTGAAAAGTTGTGATTTGATCAACCAAATATAAAACAATAGTCAGGATAAATATGTCAACCATTAACACAGTAACAAATGTTGTTATTTTTATTTTAGAAAAATTAGATAACTGACATTTAAATAATTTGAAGCTTTCCATCAAAATTCTCAGAAATTTTTAACCATGTACACTTAAAAAAAAGTCTTGAAATAGAGGATCAGGAAACTAAAGACCTGTTTTGTAGTTCTTTATACTTGTAAATTAAAGCCACTAAGGGTTAAAAAAAGGGAAAATTGTGGTCACTGCTAGCTGCCCCTGTGCAATATAACAGGCTCCTTGGGGTGTGCCAATTAAGTTATACTATTTTGTTGTACAATAATGCTAATAGTAGGTATTACTTCTGTCAATGCTTATTAAACACTAGAGGCCCAGTACATGAATTCGTGCACAGGTGGGGTCCGGTCAGCCTGCCCCAATGGGGGCCGATCAGGCTGGACTGGCAGGGGGGAGGGGATGCGGGAGGTTGGCCAGCTGGCCCTGCCCCCAGTTGGTGATCGGGGGCAGGGCCGGCCAAGGGCCATGGGCAGCTGGGGTGGGGGGATATATCAGGGCCCCAATTGGGCTGGTTGGCCACCGCAGTGCATGTCATAGCGATGGGTCATTCTGGTCATTCCAGCATTCTGGTCACTTGGCTTTTATATATATATATATATATATATATATATATATATATATATATATATATATAGAGAGAGAGAGAGAGAGAGAGAGAGAGAGAGATATGAAGTATTTTGATACCTTTATTTTATGTAATTTATATACCTTTATTTTCTGTAATTTTATAATAGCCTCATGAAATGGACATTATAGTACCTCTTTTAATAGATAAAGAGTCAGAGGGCTTGAGAAGTTGACTAACTTTCTTGTAATCACAGAACTACAATATGCCAGAATAAAGCTATACACCCATATAATCTCTGCAATATTTTTTCTAAATGTTATTTCAAACTTTTGAACACTGGATTCTTTGATCTAAGTAGAATTCTACATAAATAAGAGATTTGGGAGCGAGGCTCTGCTTTCAAATGTGAAAATATCTGAATATGATGTGAACCTTAGGCAACTAACTTAAACTTTCAAAGTCTGTTTCATCATCTGAAAAATGATCATAATTGTAAATAACTTAATGAGTTCCTGTGATTATTAAATAAAAGGGTTTGCATGTTAGCATAGTTACTGGCAGATAGTAATCATCATCATTATCTTCATCATTTCTTGGCCTTGGTATAAGTATCAAACTCTTTATGTTGTTTGTTGTTTTTCTCATAATTATAAATTATCAGACCTGAACAAGATCTTTTTTTGATTTTATCATTATTATGTGTGGTATTGGCAAAGTCATATAAACTAACTTTTTCTCATCCAGAAAATGAAAGACAGGAGATAGTATATCTGTTTTATCACTGTATTATTTAACAGGGAAAACTTTTTTTGCATGTATAAAAGTAAATTTTCCTGTCCAGCATGGCTCAGTGGCTGAGTGCCACCTTTGATTCTCAGTCGGGGCATATGCCCAGGTTGCAGGCTCTATCTCCAGTTGGGAGGGTGCGGGAAGGTGTGCAGGAGACAACAGATCAATGATTCTCTCTCATCACTGAT
>NW_005871122.1:2577247-2616746 GCF_000147115.1 Myotis lucifugus | reverse complement strand
GTCTCTCTTCCTCTCTCTGAAATTAATACAAATATTTTAAATCAGGCTATAAAAACACAGGGAACAGGTTTTAAGCAAAACAAAACAAAACAAAACCACCATCTCTACATTAGCTGTAATAGACTTTACCAAGCAATCACTACACTCAGCTTGGCAAAGTTATCCCAGAATCCTTCCTTAACAGTGTTCCATAGTCATTAACAATTAATTCAAGCCCAAGTGCTTACCGGTAGATGAGTGGATAAAAAAGATGTGGTATATTTACAACATGGAATACTATGCAGCCATAAAAAAGAAGGATCTCTTACCCTTTGAGACATCATGGAGGGACCTGGAGAGTATTATGCTAAGCAAAATAAGCCAGTCAGAGAAAGACAAGTATCATATGATCTCACTCATACGTGGAATCTAATGAAGAAAATGAAATTGAGGAACAAAATAGATCCAGAGATATGGAAGCATTGAAAAGATGGCAAAATCTCAGAGGGAAGGTGAAGGAGGGTGGGAAGAGATCAACCAAAGAACTTGTATGCATATATGCATAACCCATGGACACAGACAATAGGGTGAAGGCCTGGGGCGGGGCTGAGTTTGTGCTAGAAAGGATCAGTGGGGGGGGGCATATGTAATACTTTCAATAATAAAGATTTAATTAAAAAAATAGTTCAAGTTTTCACAAAGGATGAAGCTAACTTGTCACCTTCCTAATTTCTAATTTTAGTCAAATATCTATATACCCATAAGAAAATTTACATTTACCTTCCTGACTTCTAAATTATGTTAATTGAATAAACAAATGTTGATTGATCAGGGTTTTTTTGATCTTATAGTTAAAATAAAAAACAAATTATCATGACAGTAATGTATAGCTTTCTAAATTGACATCTGAAATTTTTAAAGGCCTTTTTTAGTTTTAATTTTATATGACATAACTAAAGTCATCATTGATAAAAATCAAAATTGAGTTTTGCAGTTTCTTCTAAATTGTTGGTTGTTGATCTTATAACCTATGTAGGAATTGAGTGGTGATCATGATTATGCATATAAAATACATGGAATACTCAAGTTAATATATTTTTATGTTCCTCTATTTTCTGCCACCTCTGAGCCATCAATTCAGGACCAAGCCAAATTAGTCATTCCCACCTTCCAAATCACCACCCAGTGTTCCTAATTTGCTTCATTAGTTATATTTGTTTATTTGTCTCAAAGAAATAGTGAAACATTAGAATCAGAAGGAAACATCTTTTAAATTAAAAAAAATTATTCTTCCCACCTCTGTAGTTGAAAAAGCAACCATTGTGAATAGAGCATTAGAATATACATTTTTAAAAAACATCACTGATGAGTCCTGTCTGGGTGGCTAACTTGGTTGGAGCGTCATCCAATATACCATAAAGGTTGCAGGTTTGATTCCCCATCAGGACACTTATGAGAGGCAGCTGATCTGTTTCTCTCTCACATCGATGTTTCTCGTTGCCTCTCTCTCTCTGTCTGTCTCTCTCTGTCTCTCTCCTTGGGTGAGGATTAAAAAAAATGTCTGATGATTCTGCTGCATGCTCTTAGGTCACAGGTTATAATCTCAGCTCCCACACTTTCCAGACATATGACTTCACAAGTCATTGGATATATTTGAAATATAAATATATCCATTATTATTGTGAAGAAAGCAGCTTACATCTTGCTTCACACCTGGTAGGAGTTTAACAAATGTAATTTTCTTCTTCTCTTCTACCCGTCCATCTTCACAAATTCCAGACTCATTGACAGGTGGTAAAAGAAATCTTCAGTGTAACCCCAGAATTGTGGCTGAGGGAGTTGAAGTGACTTCCCCATTCTCATACTTTTACTTATCACGATTCTCATATTGTATCCTCCTGTAGCTTGACCATATGCCCCTGTCCACACTGTCCACATTGGATACTATAGTATCCAATTCACCCCATGAAAAACTGGTTTTCCTTTTGATCTTTGGTGAAATAAGGGAGAAAATAACATTTATTTAGAACCTGTTATGTATTATGTGTTTCATGTGAATTATGGCATTAAATTTGCATACTGATCATATGAAGTAGATATTCTCATCCCAGTTTTTCAGGTAAGAATACTAAGGACTAGATTATGTAATAAATGTATTCACTTGTAGTATGGAAACAATTCCAATTTCTGTGTCATTACCAAATTTATGTACTTTTCACTAATGTTCCAGATTGTTATTTTCTTCTCTCCAATGGGATTGTAGGGTGTTAGAATGCCACATTTTCAGGTAACACCTGCTAGGGAGAAGTCAACAACTTCTAATGCAGGCTGTGGGGGAAGGCCAAGCTCAGGAGGAGTTCTCTTAGCTTCTACAAGAATTCTGGCCTAAGACTATATTTTCTAAGAGCGCTAGCTTTAATTCTAAGCTGTTGTTTTGCTTCTATCCACAACCATGATCTTACTGAATTGCAAACCACTTTGCAAGCCTCCAGATAAATGCTGTAAGTTCTCATTGCCCACTGACAATTCCTTACTAGTCAGTTTGACATTTTCCCCTTGGTACAAAACAATTGATGAAAAGCAAAGAACATGACTCTGGCTCTAAGTAAAATTTCAAGAGATGGTTACATAAATAATAGAAAATAAAAGAGGAATCGCTAAAATAAAGATTTTATCTCTAATAGTCAATAATTTGGAAGAGCTAGGACAATTTATACTTGACAATGTGGTCAGGTTTGAGTATAAAAAGTCAGTCAAACTATATACATACACACACACATGCAAAGAAAATATCTATCACATTATATTTTTTGTGAACTTTGTTTGCTGTTATATAAAAATGCACATTTTGAGTGACAAAAAGGAGTTTATTCTGTTGTTATTTATTTGATTCTCTTGTTCCTTAATATAAAAAATAGAACTAATGATGTTTTAGTACTTACTACCTTGAAGAAATACCAAGGATTAATTAGATGTGCATAAAGCAATCTGAGCTCCTTTGAAAAATAGCAATAATAAAGACTATTTCAATGAGAAAAATAATACACACATAACTTGCATATATTAAATATGTTTATATAGAAACTATTTATATGTATATGCATACTAAATTTATATTTATACATATTTAATTTTTTCTCACACTTATACTTACATATACAAATTTGCCTTTTTGCTTATTTGCTTGTTTACAAAGGTAAAAATACTTCCAGAAAATCCTTTCTCAATTTTTCAGCTCTTCAAGGAAAACTCTATTTAAAAGGTCTGGAATGTGTGTTAAGAAAAAGAAATGACTTCACATTTTCTTGAGAAGAAAAAGCAATTTCACAGTGCACAAAATGGCTTAGAGTAACATGGATGTGTGTGTGTTTTTCCCCCCACTGTATTCTTAATTAAGAAAGATTGACATCTGTGAAGGTTTCAAGCCAAATAAAAATCCCAAATTTTAATTAGCTTTTCTTATGGTGATGTTTTCCAGCTAGGAGACATTTGCTAATCTACCAGTTTCTGAGAGAGTAGCAGTACATAAATAATATTAATAATTATGTTTATTACTTCCATAAGTGTCACAGTATGCAGTCATGTAGAGATAGCACCAGATTCAATAATTAAATATACCACAGTGGCTTTTGGCATTCTCTCTTCCACCTCTGTAACCTGCCTTCCTAGCTGTCTATATTGTACACCTGACTGCCACCCACCATTCCTGACCCTCTGCCCGCTTAAACATGCCTCTGAGTACTCTAAGCATTTTAGTTCCATGTGCCATTCACGATGAAGTCGATTTTTCACAGAGAGTGACCCAGTTGTGTGACTTTCTAGGCTCTCTCTTACAAAAACTACAAATACTGTTTTCCATTGCTACTTGCCACAAGTTCAGAATATTGATAAAACAACCTTTGCTAAATTGAAATATTATACAGAAATACAAGATGTTTTTACTCGTTTTATTAATAGCCAAAGACTGCATAATGTTTCTCTTCCTCAAGGGATGTGCTTATTTCAAGAAGGCAAAAACATTAATTCAAATAATGAATCACTGATAGTGGGATTTTAAGTAGTGTTTCCAGCTAGAAACAGGTGAGGTGATATTCAAATCTCATCTGATAGGTGACAATCCACTTTATGTTAGTGTAAAACACTTCTGAAAAATAGCTGAGGAAACAAATATCAATCATGTGTAATATGAATCACTGAGAGAATATATGACTAATCATAGGGAGGGATCTTGAGATAAATCAACACAGATACATATCACTTTTCATGTAAGTCTTTGCGTAATTGTATCTATGCCGGCTATACAGAACATGCATGCACACCCTACACACATACATCACTATATTTATTTTGGCCCCAACCTCTCTGTTCATTATTTTCAATCATTTATGTTCTACTGCCAGTCAATCAATTGCATCAGCTATGGGGTCGTTTAACTCATTGTGTTGGCTAAAAATAAGCCAGTTTTCTCACATTGTCTAAACCCAGCTATTATGTTTATAGAATTATTAAACTCCTATGGGTATGTAAAAGGGGCATCTGTATATAAATTTTACAAATTGTCTGAAATTACTTGACAAATACATTATCATTTGGAAGCTTATTTTAAATGGGATTTAAGACATTTATTTGAAAGAACAGGGGGTTAATAAAATCAAAATTAATTAAAGAGATGATTAAATAACATGAGTTACAAATTCAAAACAGTTGACTCTTTTCAATGAATGAGTTGTCATTATAACTCATTATAATAGAATATAATATAAATAGAATTGAAACATTATAATAAATAACATAAGAATTTAGTTAAAAAATACAAATAGCCTGGCCGGTATGGCTCAGCAGTTGAGCATTGACCCAAGAACTAAAAGGTCACCAGTCCAGGCTGGTCAGGGCACATGCCTGGGTTATGGGTTCAATCCCTAGTAGGGGGCCTACAGGAGGCAGCCAATTGCTGATGTTTCTCTCTCATCAATGCTTCTATTTATCTCTGTACTTTCTTCTCTCTCTAAAAATCAATAAAAACATATTTTAAAAAAACACACATGATTTTTTAATCAAGTGTTGAAGATAACTTAAAATAGTTGAAACAATCTTTAGTTATTGCAAATTTAGGTGGCATAATTTTTATATATCAGACCTTTTTTTAAAAAATAGAATTGCTGGACTTTCAGAGGTATACTTCCAGCATCTTTGGACATCTGCATAGTTAAAAATGATACATAAAAGCTCTTAATTGACTGAATAGATATGTTAGCTATTTAAATTTATGACAATCTCTCTTATACCTTTGGGAGCCTAATATCAAATTTATAAAATTATATATTTTTTTCTAATGTGGCAGCTCACATTTCCTAGAGAACAAAGACATAAGATATTTCATCTAACTTCCATGCCTGTAACTATAGTTAAATCTACAAATTAATGTAGAGTTTTGTGTAGCACTAACCTGGTACAACTTCCCTCAAATTTGTCTCCTCATACTTAAAAGTCCACTATTAGAGATTTGCTTCTTTATATCTAATAAACAACAACAAAATAATGTATTTATAGAGGAATTGACGTTTACTTCAACAATAAAAGGTCCAGAGACAAAAATTATTTCACTTTTATATATATTATTTTATATTATGGAAGTTGGAACAGATATTTAAAAGAAATAAGAGACAGTAATACATACATACATATATATGTTTTTTGTTGTTGTTTTTGTTTTTGTGTTCTTTTTTGTTTGTTTGTTTTGTTTTGATTTTGGGGTTTTTTTAGGCTCATAGAGTCACTTTTATTGAGAACTAAAGTTTTAGGAACAAACCACAAAAATAATTCTTTCCCTGGATTGGTTTCTGTGATCTTACAGTGAGGAGCCTAGAATGTGGATGGTCCTCTAACTTTCAGACCGATCAATGACCTTCTGTATCCACTTCTTCAGGCGGAACACATGTGTGTAGAAGCCATATTTTCCATTCCTGTCACAGCCTTCACCCCACGAGACGATGCCCATTTGATACCAGCAGTTGTTATAGGGGCTCTTCAGGACAGGGTCCCCCACTGTCACCTTCACAAGAATCCCCTCGTTTCCCTTCATCGGGCTTGTAACCAACACAGAACATGTCGGTGATGCGGGTGCGGGTGGAGGCCTTGCAGACCGGCCGCTCCACGATGAGCAGGTTCACCACCTGCAGGTCGCTGGGCTGCACCTCGGCAGGACTGGCTATCCACGCCTCCTTCAGGTTGCCCCAGCCCGTCACCCGCCCTTTGTATCCAGCCTGGAGCAACCTGGCTGCCGTCTGCTTGTCGGGCAGGCACACGGGGTGGATGTAGCTGCTGAAGGTGATGGGCCTCTTGAGCTTCAGTGGGGCGATGTCGCGGTCCAGGATGTCCCTCCAGGTGTACCTGGGGTGGATGGAGATCTTCTCCAGCATGGAGAACTTTTCCATGCCTCGCTCATACCTGGCGCGGGAATGCTTGCCAGTGCGCACCAGAAGGTCATTCGCAGTGAAGTTCTTGTCCCAAGCGGGGTACAGGAGACAGTGGGCAGCAGTGAGGACCCAGCGGTCACTGATGAGGCTGGCTCCGCACAGCAGCTCCTGGGGACTCTTCCGGAAAAGCATCACCTGCCAGGGCGCCAGACCTATCTCCGCGTCCCAACCCTCCACGATGCTCCCATCGATGTAGGACTCCAGCAGCTCCTGCTCCGTCTTGTCCTCCAGCGACTTCTTCTCAAACAGAGGCCGCAGCCCACAATCTGCCTCCCCAGCCCCGAAGGTCTTCTCATTGAAGAAAGGCTAGAACGCCTCCACGGTGGTGTGCCCCTCGATGGCCGCGTCCGGGTCCTGGCTCTGCCCATCGACCGTCACCTCGTCCACCGGCTCCTCTGCAGAGACCCAGGCACCGGCTGGGACAGGACCTGGCCACTCCTCACCCCCATACATATGTACGTTTATTAGATATGGGGATCTGAAGAGGAAAAACAACAGCAGACTTAAATAAGAGTTTTCAATTTATAACTGAAACCGAGGTTCAGCTGTTTACCACCATGAAACTCAAACTCATGAGAAAGAAGCTTGTGAGAAACAAAAGAGGTTTATTCAAGTGTTGGCCCCCTGAGAAGATGGGGAACTCTTGTCCAAAACCCATCTCAACATCTCGGTGCAGGCAGAGGTTTTTATAAGGAGGGAGAGGAAGAGCAGAACAAAAAGATCAAGGAGATGGGGTTGAAAAGTTCTCTAAGTGGAAACCAGTAGAGTCCATTTCAATAAGGATCTCAACACTGGTCAAGTTAAGGTCTGGTGTGTGTCACCCGTGTCTCGGTCTACTGGTTTTACATCATCTTGTTTCTTTGGTTGAAGGTTAGCAAATCTCCCAGAACTGGAATGACTGGAGGTCAGAGTCTGCATCTTCTGAAGTTCATTCCTAGTATTCTGATACAAACATGCTACTTACCTACAAGCTACATATTGTCAGAGTCAGCATTTACAGAAACATTGTCAAAATAATGGTGTGGTGGGTTACAATTCCCAACTGTTAAAAAATGGGTGATGTCTTAACCCTGGCAGTTTTTGCTCAGTGGTTAGAGTGTTGGCCCTCAGACTGAAGGGTCAAGGTTTGGGGTTTGATTCCAGGCAAGAATGTACCTAAGTTGCAGGCTCCATGGATCCCCAGCCCAGTTGGGGAGGGAGGAGGGAGAGAGTCTGCGGAGGCAACAAATGGATGTGTCTCTCTCACATGGATGTTTCTCTCTCTCTGCCTCGCCCCCTCCCTTCCACTCTCTCTTATATCCTCAGGTAAGGATTAACAACAACAACAAAAGTGATGTCTTACAATTTTAGATTTGCCAGGGAAGACCTCACTGAAAAAAGGTGATATTCAGCAAATAATTAAAGGACATAGTCAAATGAGATATTTGAATATCCAGAAGAATAAATTTCCAGGTTAAAAAAAGCATAAAAAAGTCCTTTTGACAGCAGTAAGGTCTGATAAGAGAAGTTAGAATAGTAACTTGATCAGGTGCTTCCTGATCAAGATGGCAGAGTAAATACAGAATGGGCTCACGTGTGGTAGATAAAAGTTGGGAGGGATATCTTTAGCTGCAGAGTTCCCCCTGAGGAGTGAGGGGTCCCAGCCTCACACAAGCCCCCCAACCCAGTGCCAGGAAGATAAGTCCCCATAACCTCTGGCTATGAAAATCAGCAGAGATTAACTTCATGACTTTTACAGGCTTTTTCTGGTGATTACTACAAGCTTATTCTTCTGGATAATCATTTTGTGTCATTTTATCAAGAAACAAGTAATTTCAAGAACATTTTGAATGATTAGACTGAATAGTCTATTTAAAGATTTTTTTTTTGAATCAGAAGAGAATGTTATTTGGAGATAATGAGAAAATACAATGAATATAAAATGAAGGTGAGTTTATATTCCCCCAAATAGTGGAAACGTATCAGAGTAAAACCAGGAAAAAACTAGCAAAAGAAAAGTTCTTCTGAGAAACTTTAAGGAAAAAATTTAGAATATTTTCAATATTCTAGAATTTATTAATTTTTGCTATATGATTTTAAATGTTTGGCTGGTATAGAAAATAACTTTTCTAGATTTTTATCCCACTATACAAAGGACCATCAAAAGTGGATAATAAGGAGTGAGTTAATTAGAAAGGAAGAAATTAATTGATTATAAATTAATTAGTAAGAAAGACTATATAACTCATACTGATGTTATGCCATTTCAATAGTTAAAGCATCAAAATTACACTTTTGCTGGTTACTACTTATTTAAATCTAATTCCCTTTGTTCTCTTCCATTTTACACGTAAAACTCGTGCCTGAAATGAGTTTGCAATAGTTTCTCAAGTCACCTTGAAATATATTTACAATTTCTTTTTGCTTTAATAAAAAGTGAAAATCAAACTAGAACAACATACTAGTACAGTGTGTGATTAATTTATATATTTTTCATTACTTGAGAAGGTGGACTATTTTCTCTCACATGTTTAGCTGTTTTGGCTTTGAACTTTTGCACTTCAATCAAAGTGTAATTTTGAAAGAAGACTGTGTCTTAAGTTTTATTGAAGATTCAGCTATGTTTTCTTTTTCACTGATTGCACCAGAACTAAATATCCTAGCAGAGAAAACTTGGTGCTTGCCAACTTTTGAAGTACCCACTGCCCATAGGCATAATTGCTCATCAATCCTATAGAGATCTGTAAATTTAAGCTTGCAAATGAGATTGATCTAATAATAAATACCCTTATATAATAAGCTAAAGAAAACACTGGAAATAATTTTCCTCTATTATCACCTCAGCATCCACTATAGTGATAGAAAACAAAGAAAAATATTTTATGACAGATGGAAACATTTCTGACTGAATGATAGTGAACATTTTAGCTGAGAGAGAATAGATATTTGCAACATGCACATAATTATTCAATTATCTGTGTGTGTGTGTGTGTGTGTGTGTAGTTTATATATTGAATAGTTTATATTGAGTATACATTGTAGTATATATTGAGTAGTTTATATCATAATATACTATGTTTTAATGTTTTAAATGATGTTAGCAAGCCTCTGTGTGGTACACACTTACAAAGCCAGCAAACTCATGTCATAAATATTGCTATGATCTCTAATAACCAGCTACTCGCTGGGTAAATACATTTAGGTTTAGAAATATCAGATTATTAGGCCATTTGCTATATATCTAATGTGAAAGGCTTGAGGGAATCTATAAATACTCTAAACTCATACTTGCCATGGAAAAATTGTACTCGTCTCTGAATTATTACTTGGCCTCTGAAAATCATTATCATCATTTGGCTCCCTTGGAGAGATAATTTACCTCATATGGACATGCACTTTCCTCCCGAGAGGGAGTAGTTTTACTAGCCTGTGCCTCATAGGATCAGAAATACTTTTAATTGTTTCTTTAGTGCTGATAGTCCTTTCAGCTGGTGAGAGGACTAATCATCTTATGCAAATACCAAGCCAATGAAATGATATGATGTTTGTATTCAAAGAAATTAGGTTGCAAGTTCAGTTTCTATTTTGTACTCAGAAATTGCAATAAGAAACCCTGAGACATCATCTCTGATAGTATTTATTGGACCTCTAATTACTAGAATATACTTGGAGTATTTTTGAAGATATATATATATATTATATATATAATATATATATATTACACATAGTCATATATTACACATATATTAGAAAAGTAATAAAGCTTAATATCTTAATTTCTGCAAATAGACTCCAAATACATAGAATTTAAAATAATATTTTAAAGACTAATGTTATTTTCTTTAGGAACATGATAGATAACAAAAATGAAATGAGCAACCATATTTATCTCTTGACTACATATTCTACTTTCTTTTCCTGGGCTTTTCGGTAGGTAGCTCTGTGCAAGGCTGCTAGATTATGGATTACACACATCTCACCAATGGTTCCCAATACAGAGGCATAGACACACACTCACATCTACATGCCATACACCTGCAGGTTCTGAGGTTTTATTTTATTTTATTTTATTTTATTTTATTTTATTTTATTTTATTTATTTCAGTTTTCCCAAAGGTCTGGTTCTTATTTCTACATGAAATGTACTCTCTAAATCACTCTGGACCTCTACCTTGTGCAGTTTTATGCATCCTAAATGATGACAGCAGGGTCTGGCCATCCCCTAAGAACAATGTTCTTATTTCAGGATGCTGACGCCAAGCAACAGGAGTCCTGAAGCTGCGTCTGACTCGAGCTTGTCAAGCTTCCCAAGCTGTTGTTTTCCTTGCCTCCTCACTGTCCTGGGGGCTGCCTGATTGTCCTCTGGAAGCTTTCACCATTGATTCCTGTTTCCTTACTGTGATGCTCTTCCTGGGTGGGAGAGGGGCTTGCACAAACGGTTCTAATGAGGGTAATGTACAGAGCTCTTTCAAAGATGTGTGCGGAGCAGGGAGGAAGCATCAGGGGTGCCTGAATGATTTGTTTAATCTGCCTTTCCTATTAGTCTACTTGCTGCAGGCCCCATTCCCTTGAGAGGTGTGCAGTGACATGTTGGTGTTTGGGGTTGTCAGATTGGTATTTTATAGAGTCCTAGTTTAAGGGTGGGGGAAGGACTCCACCTTTTTCCTGAGACATCAAGACAGAAGGAAGAAAAAAGAAAATATTGTAGAAATGTTACAAATGGCTCAATAATTTGATAATTCTAAACTTAAATGCATTTACCCATATGTTTACATATATATGTACGTTATGATGCTTCTCAGTTAGCAAAGTGACACTAGTACACAGGAGACTTATTTATTCTGGATAGCCCAGTCTACATTCCATGGATTCTGTATTAATTAGAATCATTGTATTGTTTTGCCTCTGTATTTTGTGAAAAGAATACTACATTAGAGGGAGAAAGAGAGAAAGTGAGAGGGAGCTACTAAGAATGAAAAAAGGGAGCAGCAGTTCCTTAAATGAAAACAAGATTCCTTTAACACAAGTTACATACTACTGAAAATATACTGCTGCAATTGAGATGCAGATTAAAGTCCTGTTTTATTTATTTTAAAGCCTTTCAGACAAGCCATCAGTCAGCAATGACAGAGAACATGAAAATGTATAAGAATAAATTGGGCTTTAATTTTTCTTGACTAAGTATAGACATTCATCATAACTAATGCATTTATAATAGTATAGTACTCTTTTATTCCCCTTCTACTTGGTAATCTCATCTATTTTGTTATGTGTCTTAAACCTAATTAGAAAGCAAATGGTAATGGCAATATTTCTTTTGAGCAGTATTGGTGAAACCTATTGCAATTAAAGCTATGGCAAAAGTTTATGCAAAAACAGTGCCATGTTTTTGCTAAATAGTGTGTGAAGTCCTCCTACTTGTGATACCCAATTAATGATGTCACGCTTGCAACAGCAGCATCTGTGCACACTCAACACTCTAATGGGCAGCTCCTACAGGACTAATGCATTTTAATTGATGGTGTTTAGCGTGGCTTCTGGTTCCTCTCTCACATGAGAAGCTGTGCCCTTCTGCTCTCCTGTCCCCAAATGTGCTGGCTCTCTGCTGGGGAACTCACAGTACAGATGGTCAACAAAAGGTGAAGATGGCCAGGACTCTAGCAATCAGTCTCCTTTTCAGCCAAGATAAAATCTGAATTACTAATCAGCTTTTTCTGCCCCTGCACTCACTCTTACTCCGAGCCCAAGCTGTTTACGTTTGGACTTAATGTTAATCTCTCCCTGTCAAATGGCTTTATCAGTCTCTTTTGATTTAAAACACACCTTCTTAACTAGCAAATTGGGGCTGAACCATTTTAGTTCTTTACCACCAGCAGATCATTTCAAATACAAAATGTTTTTCCCTTGGGGGAATCGCTCAAGCCTGGTTAAATTTCGCCTCTGCTATGATCTAAAATGGGAAGAAAAATACTTGAACACAATAGAACTAAATGCCAGATCGTGTGTGCATCACATGAATCTGAATAGTGCATCCTCTATAAAATTGTTATCAATGTCATTGTGTTTAGTTCTTCACA
This sequence comes from Myotis lucifugus, assembly GCF_000147115.1. Lineage (NCBI taxonomy): Eukaryota > Metazoa > Chordata > Mammalia > Chiroptera > Vespertilionidae > Myotis > Myotis lucifugus. The sequence continues at coordinate 2,604,235 of NW_005871122.1, read as the reverse complement.
AATAGCACATTTGGACTTCAGAGTTTTCTGAACAAGGTATCCTTAGTTCTACTTTGATAAGAAGTCAGCTATATTTTGTTTGTTTGTCCTTTTTGTTCATTAGATTCCACATATAAGTGAAATCATACAGTATTTGTCTTTCCCTGACTGGCTCTTTTCACTTAACATAATACTCTCCAGGTCCATCCATGCTATTGCAAAAGCTAAGAATTTTTTTTTTCTTTTATATGACAAGTAGTATTCCATTGTGTAAATGTACCACCGTTTTTTAGCCACTCATCTACTGATGGACACTTGGGTTGCTTCCAATTCTTAGTTATTGTAAGTAATGCTGCCGTGAAAATAGGGGTGCATATGTTCTTTTGAAACAGTGTTTCATGTTTCTTCAAATATATTCCCAGAAGTGGAATTTCTGGGTCATAAGGCAGTTCCATTTTTTTTTTTTGATGGAACTCCATAATGTTTGCCACAGTGGCTGGAACAATCTGCATCCCAACAATAGTTCAGGAGGGTTTCCTTTTCTCCCCATCCTTGCCAACTCTCAGTGCTTGTTGATTTATTGATGGTAGCCATTCTGACAGGTGTGAGGTGCCAACGCATTGTGGATTTAATTTGCATCTTTCTGATGATTAGTGACATTGAACATTTTTTCATATGTCTACTGGCCATCTGTATGTCCTCTTTGGAGAAGTATCTGTTCAGGTCCCTTGTCCATTTTTTTTTAAAATTAGATTGTTTTGTTTTTGTTTTGTTTGTGTGTTGAGTTGTACAAGTTCTTTACAAATTTTGGATATTAACCCATTATCAGAGGGGAAATGGGTGGGGGAGGAAGAAGAGGGGATAAATGGTGACTGAAGGAGACTTGACTTTAGGTGATGAACACACAATACAATATACAGATGATGCATCAAAGAATTGTATACCTGAACCTACATAATTGAGTAGCCAATGCCACTCCAATAAATTCAATAAAAATAAAAGAAAAAACTCAGGTATATAGGAAAGAATACATGAAATGATATACCCTTTCACTGCATTGATCTTATAATGCTTATATCATTTTTGTTACTAAAGAAACTTTTAAAATCAAGTACAACAGTTCAACACATAGGCTGTGGTTGTAAGAAAGACACTATCAGTGTATAACTCCCAGCTTTATAGTGTTCAAAACTTCTGAGACTGGGGTCCTGAGGGATAGAAAAGGGTCAATCTTGACTTAGAAGGGAGCAGAAAATTGACTACTCTCTGCAGGCCAATTAAAAAGAGTGCATCTTTAGTTTTAAAGACAACCAAGAGTCGTTCTGTGTGGCCACCCAGAGGGAAGTGTCACAAAGTTCTAATGAGATGCTGTTAATTTTGAGTGATATTCATTCAGTGCAGTCTTCTTTCTGCATTAAGGGGAAAAAGAGATGAAATTTCACTGCCTTAAATCATGATCCTAGTATTGGTTTCTAGGCAACCACAATAACAGAATGTAAAAAAAAAATGAGGTTTTGGAAAATTTCTTTTCTGAATAAAATACATATTTTTGCCTTTCAATCAGTTTTTCCCCATTTCACATTCTATAATGGTGTATTTCTAAATCTGAGCCTTAAATTAAAAAAAAAAAAACACCTCAAGGTAAATGCCATGTGCTGCTAACTTACTTTATTCTCTAAGACACCCTCTCTTAAATCAACTTAATAAGATTAAGATGCTAAAACTCTGTAGATGTTAAGAATTAGATATTCTTACAGATATATGTAAAACTGTCTTTTCTTGGTGGTAGAGATTAAAAAACAATAAAACTAATGTTGCAAGACTAAACAAAGGAATAAAAGTAAAGCAATTAAATAGCTACTTTAACATAAACACATTGTAATGTTGAAAGGTACTGCAATGGTACACAAATAGCATGCCAGATAACAGCACCTGTCTGACTGCTAGAAGGGAATACCATAAAGTGGTCAGCTTAAACAATGAACATGTATTGCCCACAGTTCTGGGGCTTGGAAGTCCAAGATCACCTGGCTGGCTGCTTCAGTTTCCAGTGAGAAACTTGACTTGCTGTGTCTACACAATGTGAAGACAAAGAACTAGCTCTCTGGTCTCTTCATACAAGGGCACTAAGCCTATCATGAACTCTGCCAGGTAGAGTTGTCTTCATGCCTTCATCTAAACATAATTACTCCAAAGGCCCCTCCTGCAAATACCCTTATAAGGGAAATTCTAAAGTTTTTACCTTGGGTGTCCTAATTTCTGAAAGAGAAAATATTAGATATTAAATGCCAAAGACAAATTGTGCTATTCTTCTAACTAGTGTCTGGCATTAATAGTTATAAAACAAAAGTTGTTCAATAGATGAGTGAATAAATGTTTCTACTTCATGAGAAAGGATAATTCACTGCCAGACATGATTTGACACTTTAGGTCAACATTAGGCACACAGATATAAAAATAAGCCCAGCCCTAACTGGTTTGCCTCAGTGGATAGAGCGTCAGCCTGCGGACTCAAGGGTCCCAGGTTCGATTCCGGTCAAGGGCATGTACCTTGGTTGCGGGCACATGCCCAGTAGGGAGTGTGCAGGAGGCAGCTGATCGATGTTTCTCTCTCATCGATGTTTCTAACTCTCTATCCTTTTCCCTTCCTCTCTGTAAAAAAATCAATAAAATATAAATAAAATAAAATAAAAAAATAAAAATAAGCCCTACTTGGCAGAGTTCATGCAGGGGCAATAGGCACAGGGAAATATGTTATAATATGCATACAATGTTTTTAATTTTATGGTAGTATGTATTATATTATGAAAATGAAAGTCATCAACTGGGCCAACCTGGGGAAAACCAAGGTAATTGGGTTAAGCAAGGAGTTCAGTGAGATCCCAAAATTCAGCCTTGATTTCAGGATCTTATCCAATCACAAAATGAATGTTGTTAAAAAGCAATGGTGAACCATGTGAAACATGTTGCACATCAAACTCTGACTGTAATTCTATTCCAATAATGTGAAAGTAAAGGTATTTTCTCAAATTGTTTGAAGAATAAACAATATTCTGAGCCAAATATGGCAACATCTCTCTTTTCTTATCCTTATAATAGAGAGAAATATATGTATCTACTTGTAGAAAAGGAGGAAAAAGGACATAAATATTTAAGAAAACAAATGAATTTCCCAGCTTTCTGAAACATACCTTTAATTTGAAGTCTTAAACTTCTGAATTGTTACTTGCTACTTCTGATACTTGAAATGTCTTTCATTTCCTTTGTGCAAAATATAATTGTGTAGTTTTTGTTGTTGTTTGTTTTCTTTTAAACAAAATTTATTGGTTTTTAGAGAGAGACAGAGATGAAGAGAGAGAGAGAAACATCAATGTGTGAGTGGAACATCGATCAGCTGCTCCTGCACAGGGGATTCAGCCAGCAACCCTTCAGTGCATGAAAAGATGCCTAACCAACTGAGCCACACTGGCCAGGGAGAATATATTTTTCTTTTCATTGTAATCTTAATTATTATAGGACACTTTCTTGATCCTCTCCAGTTGACTGTGATCTGACTACCAATTCCATAAAATTTATGTAGAGGTATAAAAAATTCAATGACTATATGTTCTGATTATCACTATTGCATTATTATTTTCTCAAATTGATTTTAAATGAGAGTCCCTTTGCAAACAATTTTCTTGTTGTCAATACATGTTTTTCACAAACATTTAAGAGTTAAGCTTGGTTAATGTTTCATATGATAACGCCTGTAATTTTAGAAGAAATCAAGTGAGAAACCAATAAACTATTTTAGCAATGAAAGAGTTCTTATTTCTGAGATGATATCCTATTGCAAAGACTAACTTGTAAACTCAGGGTTTGGCTCAGAATTACTGATACCCAAATTTTGCACACAATTTACTAAAAGCAAACGGTGGGTGGTGGGGAATGAGTTCCGATCCAAGCAACTCGATATGATACTGAAAATATATTTTATATAATTTTTTTTTTAAAAAAAAGAGAGAAGAAAAGGTGACAGTTGAGGCATATATCTTGTCTTCTGAGAATGGAGGAAAATAACTTTGTAGTAGTATTTGAAAGGCCATGTGGTCATTATATATATGTAACTTCTACCAAGGAATCTCCTAGAAAATAGGGTTTGCTCTTTTCTACACATTAACTAAATAAATTGCAAATTTTCTCAGCAATCATTTAAATCATTGTTAGTAGTTTGTAATTAGAATAAAGGGCCATTATCAAGGTTACTTATCAAAAATAGAAACATCAGTATTAGTTACTCAATAATTAATTATTCTCCTTTTCCCACCCCAGGAAGAATAAGGTTAATACATAAATAGAATAAAGATTATTTTTAAATGTTTACACAAGAAAAATTATATTTACAGAAAGGTTGTAAAAACCAGTATAATAATCATCAATAAACCCATCATCTGTACTGAATGGTTGTCTCTGGAATTTGGACTTCATTCAATAAATCTTAAAGAGGAAATATAAAGTGTTGTTCGTTTGTTTGTTTTTTCTTAAATGATAGCATCATCAGCCAAACAACACAGTGGGAGGTGGGAGAAATAAGACAAAAAGTATCAAAAACAGAGGAGATAAGTTATGAAGCTAATGCTACTAAAACGCAGAAATCAATTGGATTATTAACACTGAAGTTTGGCGAGCTCTGTAGGGTGGAAAGCCATCTATTTCTCTGAATAAGTAGTAGGAACAAGAAGGATAGGTTAACACTGTTTTGAGCTATAAACAAAGGAAGTTGACATATTTTGTGTGTTAATTATTCCAATTATCTAGTTTTTTTCTTTCCATCAAGATCCATGTTTCCTTCTCTCTCCTCTAAAAAGTAAACTAACAAACTCTCCATTGATCTTGCATATTCCTTTCTCCTTCTCTCTCTTCTTTTCATAGTCAAATTTCATGATGTGCTCATAATATTTTTTGCCACTTCTTCACTATCCCACACCTCTTCCATAATATTCTATAATAATTCCACTGTATTATTTCAGTCTTTCACTGACTGATGGACAACTGTGCTATATTGATACTGTTGATTTTTCAAATATCATAGAAATCAATTTTTTTCTTGGTTACTTGGGAAATGCCCACTCCTAAATTTCCTTCTAACAATCTGACTCCTTCCATCTTCCACTTGCTCTTATAGGCATCTCTTTCTTAATCCACCTCATAAATGTTAATGTGCCTCATGGTTCTTATTTAGGTAAGCCTACTCATCTTACTTTAGAGAGAACTAAGCTTTCCATTTGGCCCAGCCCTGAAGACTTCTATATCTATTCCACTGGACTTATATTTTAAGTGTTACAGCAACTCTACGTCATTTTAAAAACTTTATTCTTCAGTTTCAGAAAAAATAAAGTGTGGAGCTCAACAAATTCTCTTCACAAAAAGCAACAGTAAAACTGGACAAATTGGAAAAAACAACCATTTCAGGATACTAAAAATTTACTAAAGGCATGTAACAAATATAGAATTATTTTTTTCAAGAAAATCATTAAATCTTGGGTAAGAACACTGGAAATCCGTGGTATTCTAGCCTGAGGATGCTTTTCTTCTGTCCACTACCATGCCTTCCACCCCAGGGGAAGAAAAAAGTAGCATTTCTATTGCAGGGGTAAGTTGACTTAATTTGAAATGGAGGAAAGAAAAAACTTTCTTCCATGAGTGATAACATAAACAAGAGTGATCTCAATGGCAAAGGAATTAGACAAGCCAATGCAACTAGCCTGAAGGTGTGGTCCTGGGGAGGACAAATAAAAGGCTGGAAAATTAGTCAGAATTTTAAAAGGAATATCTGGGGAATGAGATAGCCATAATAAGTTCCCACATATACTTAGAAATATAGAAAAATGTACACATACTTAATTAGATACACATGTTCAGTAGATATTGAAAAAGGCATGTCCTATTCTCATATATATGGCTGATAATTACCTATTGAAAAATGGATATTTAGATATTTAAGAGACTGAAAATAACATTAGCCTCCAGGCAGAAGCAATCACCTCACCCTGTTGAAAAAAAACAACAACAAAAACCTCTTGCCCCACCTTGGACAATTGCCTGAGGGCAATTCAAGACAGAATCCTATCAGTCTGTAGGCAGAGGCTGTCTCTGGAGGCTTTGAGTCTTTGTCTGATGTAATTAATCAGAAACAGTTTTTGACACTGTCCTGCACTAGAGATTGAGAGGCATAGTAGATCTACCTAATACAGAGTCACAAACCCAAACAGGCAGCCAAAATGAGGAGACAAAGAAACAACCCCCAAATGAAAGAATAAGAAAATGTTCCAGAAGAAGAGATAAATGAAATGGAGGTAAGAAATTTATCTGATATAAAATTCAGAATAATGATGGTAAAAATGCTCAACAGCATGAGAAAGATATAGTAACTATGAAAACAAAATGAAAAATGACATAGCACAAATAATGAACACATTAGAAGGAATACACAGCAGATTAGGGGAAGCTGAGGATCAAATCAATGAATTAGAAGACAGGATTGAAAAAATCACTCAATCTGAGAACCAAAAAGGAAAACAAAACAAAACAAAAAACATTTAAAAACAGGAGGACAGCTTAAGGGAGCTGTGGGACAATATGAAACATAACAATATTCTAATAGCAGGTGCACCAGAGAGGCAGAAAAGAAGAAAGGAATAGATAATTTTTTGAAGAAAAAATGGCAAAAACTTCCCTAACCTGGTAAAGGAGAAAGTCACACAAGTTCAGGAGGCAAAGAGAACCCCAAGCAAGAACCAAGCAGGCCCATGCCCAGACACATCCTAAATAAAATGACAAAAATTAAAGACAAAGAGAGAATTTTAAAGGCAGCAAGAGAAAAGCAAACTGTTACCTACAAAGGAGCTCCTGAAATAAGGCTGACACCTGATTTCTCATTGGAAACTCTATAGGTCAGAAGGGAATGACATGAAGTACTCAAGCTAATGGAAAGCAGGGATCTGAAACCGAGATTACTATATCCAGCAAGGCTAATATTCAAAATAGATGGTGAAATAAAGAGCTTCCAGACCAAAAAAAAAAAAAGGCTAAAGCCAAGTCAGCAGCATTACAAGAAATGCTAAAGGGACTGCTTTAATGAGAAGAAGAAATAGAAAGAGAAACCTAGGCATGAATTCAAAAGGCAATAAATAAGTACCTATCAATAATAACCTTAAATGTAAATGGATTAAATGCTACTATCAAAATACATACGGATGCTGAATGGATACAAAAACATGACCCAAATATATGCCGTTTACAAAAGACCTACCTCAGAACAAAAGACACACAAAAGATGAGAATGAAGGATGGAAAAACTTTCCCATGCAATGAAAAAGAAAAAAAGCTGGAATAGCAATACTGATTATCTGACAAAATAGATTTGAAAATGAAGGCCATCACAAGAGACAACAAAGATCACTACTAGTACATAATTCTAAAGGGATTGATACAACAAGAGGATATAACCGTAAAAAACATATATGTACCCAATATAAGAGCAACTAAATATATAAAAAACTTCTAGAGGACGTTAAGGGAGATATTTACAACAATACAGTCATAATAGGAGACTTTGACGCCCTGCTATCTTCACTGGATAGACCTTCCAGGCAAAAACTTGACAAGAAAACAGAGACTTTAAAGGACACACTAGATCAAATGAATTAACTGACATTTATAGAATATTTTACCCCCAAGATGCAGAATATACATTCTTCTCAAGTGCATATGAATCATTCACAAAGGTAGATCACATGATAAGACACAAAACAAGTCTCTACAAGTTCAAGAAAACTGAAATCATATCAAGCATCTTCTCAGTGGAATGAAATTAGAAATCAACAATAGTGAAAACACCCCAAAACATTCAAACACATTGAGGCTAAATAGCATGTTATTAAACAATGAATGGGTTATCAATGAGATCAAGAAAGAAAGAAAAAAATTCCTGGAAACCAATGAAAATGAACACACAGCAACCCAAAATCTCTGGGACACAGCAAAAGCAGCCCGGAGAGGGAAGTTCATAGCCCTATAGGCCTACCACAAAAAACAAGATCAACAATAAAACATTTAACCCTACAACTTAAAGAACTAGAAAGAGAACAACAAGAAAAGCCCATAGTAAGTAGAAGGAAGGAAATAATAAAGATTAGAACAGACATAAATGATATAGAGACTAGGAAAACAATAGGAAAAATCAATGAAACCAAAAGCTGGTTCTTTGAAAGGATAAACAAGTTAGCCAGACTCATCAAGAAACAGAGAGAAGGCCTAAATAAATAAAATCAGAAAGGAAAGTGGATAAGTAACCACTGACACCACAGAAATACAAGGATTGGATTGTAAGAAAATACTATGGACAACTATATGCCAACAAGCTGGACAATGTGGATGAAATGGAAATATTCCTAGAAAAATACAATCTCCCAAAACTTTATCAGGAAGAATCAGAAAACCTGAATAGGCCAATAACAACTGATGAAATAGAAGCAGTAATCAAAACACTCCCAAAAAACAAAAGCCCAGGTCTGGACATTTTCACAGGGGAGTTTTAACACACAGTCAAAGGAGAACTAATACCTATACTCCTCAAACTATTCCAAAAATTCCAAGAGAAAGGAAACGTTCCAAGATCTTTTTATGAGGCCAGCATTACCCTAATTCCAAAACTAAGGAAGCTATAAAGAAAGAGAATTAAAGGCCAATATACCTAATAACATAGATCCTAAAATCCTCAACAAAATATTAGCAAATCACATCCAACAATACATTAAAAAGATCATACACCATGACCAAGTGGGATTTATTCCAGGGATGAAAGGCTGGTACAATATTCACAATCAATAAATGAGATAGATCACATAAACAAATTGAAAGAGAAAAACCACATGACATTATCAATAGACACAGAAAAAGCATTTGACAACATTAAACACCCATTTTTGATAAAAACTCTCATCAAAGTGGGAATAAAGGCAGCATATCTCAACATGATAAAGGCCATGCATGACAAACCTACAGTGAATATCATACTCAATGGGCAAAAGCTAAAACCATTTCCCTTGAGATCAGGAACAAGACCTGATCCACTTTCACCACTCTTATTCACTATAGTACTGGAAAGCCTAACCACATCAATCAGACAACAAGAAGAAAAACAGGTATGCAAATTGGAAAGGAGAAGGTAAAACTATCATTATTTACAGATGAAATGATACTATATATAGAAAACCCTAAAGACTTCACCCAAAACTACTAGATTTAGTAAATGAATTAGGCAATGTAGCAGGATTAAAAATCAACACCCAAAAATTGATGGTTTTTTTATACAGCAATAATGAATTCTCAAAAAGAGAAACTAAACAAACATTTCCACTTACTACTCAAGACACTTAGTAATAAACTTAACCAAGGAGGAAAAAGACCTGCACTTGGAAAACTACAGGACTTTGAAAAAAGAGATAGAGGAAGACGTAAACAAATGGAAGAATATACCTTGTTCATGGATTGGTAAAATCAACATCATTAAAATGTCCATACTACTCAAGGCAATCTATAGATTCAATGCAATCCGTGTTAAAATTCCAACAGCATATTTCACAGTTGTAGAACAAATATTCCAAAAATTTATGTGGAATTAAGAAATATCCCAAATTGCTGCAGCAATCTTGAGAAAGAAAAACAAATTTGAAGGAATCAGAATACGAGATTTCAAGTTATACTACCTAGCCATGATAATAAAAACAGCCTGATACTGGCACAAGGACAGGCATATAGATCAGTGGAACAGAACAGAGACCCAAGAAATCTACCCAAGCCATTATGCTCAATTAATATTTGACAAAGGAAGGCAAGAGCATGCAATGGAGTTAAGACAGTCTCTTCAATAAATGGTGTTGGGAAAATTGGACCTATAAATGCAAAAAGTTGAAACTAGATCACCAACTTACACCATATATAAGAATAAACTCAAAAATGGATAAAAGACTTAAATGTAAGTTGTGAAACCATAAAAATCCTAGAAGAAACCACAGGCAGCAAAATCTCAGTCATTTCTCATAGCAATATGTTTATGGATACATCTCCTACAGCAAAGGACACTAAGGAGAAAATAAACAAATGGGACTACCTCAAAATAAAAATCTTCTGCACAGCAAAAGAAACCATCAACAAAACAAAAAAGGGAGCCTAATGTATGGGAGAGCATATTTAGCAATGATACATCTGGTAAAGGGTTAATATCCAAAATATATAAGGAACTCATACAACTTAACAAAAGAAGACAAACAATCCAATTAAAAAATGTACAAAGGACCTACATAAATATTTCTCCAAAGGGGACATACAGATGGCCAAGAGACATATGAAAAAATTATCAAAGTCACTGATCATCGGAAAGATGCAAATTAAAATGACAATGAGGTATCACCTTACACCTATCAGAATGGCTGCCATCAACAAATCAACAAATGACAAGTGCTGAAGAGATGTAGAGAAAAGGGAACCTTGGTACACTGCTGGTGGGAATGCAGACTGGTGCAGCCATCATGGAAAGCAGTATGGAGTTTCCTCAAAAAATTAAATATGGAACTGCCATTTGACCCAGTGATCCCACTTCTAGGCATATATCCTAAGAAACCCAAAACAATAATCAAAAAGAATGTACACATTCCTATGTTCATAGCAGCACAATTTACAATAGCTAAGATCTGGAAACAGCCCAAGTGCCCATCAATAGATGAGTGGATAAAAAAGCTGTGGTACATTTATACCATGGAATACTATGCAGCAGTAATAAAGAAGAATATCTTACCCTTTGAGATAACATGGAGGAACCAGGAGAGTATCATGCTAAGTGAAGTAAGTCAGTCATAGAAAGACAAGAATCACATGATAGCACTCATATGTGGAATCTAAGTAACAAAATAAACTGATGAGCAGTGTGGGTCCAGAGAAAGGGAAGCACGGAACATAGTGTGGAATCTGGGAGGGAAGGTGGGGGTAGGAAATAATCAACCAAAGACCTTGTATGCATATATGCATAACCCATGGACATAGACAATAGAGTAGTGAAGGTCTGGGTCAGGGGTGGGTGTGAGCTGGAGGGGGTCAATGAGGAAAAAAAGGGACATATGTAATACTTTGCACAATAAACAATTATTATTTTTTAAAAAGCAGTGGTACTTGGAATACTGTGCAGCTTTTAAAAAGAAGATTCTCTTACCCTTTGAGACAGCATGGAGGAACCTGGAGAGTATTATGCTAAGGAACATAAGCCAGTCAAAGAAAGACAAGTATCACTCTTATATTTAGAATCTAATGAACAAAATAAACTCATGAACAAAATAGATCCAGAGATATTGAAGCATGCAACAGACTGATATATTTCAGAATGAAGTGTGTGTGTGGGGGGGGGAGGGGGGGTGGGCTGGGAGGGGAAGCAGTGAACCCTAATGTAAACTTAATGTTGAGTGATTATAATGTGTAAATATAGGTAAATCAATTTTAACAAATGTAGCATTTTGAGGGAGATATTTATAACAAGGAGGTGATGCATGTGTGGGCATTCAGTATATGGGAAATTTCTGTATTGTCCGCTTCATTTTTATGTGCACCTAAAACTACTCTTAAAAAAAATAGTCTTAAAAATGTTATCTTTGTTCCTGGTCAATGTTTCTAAGTGGTTAGAGTGTCAGTTCATACACTGAAGGGTCTTGGGTTTCATTCTCAGTCAAGGGGCCATACCTGGGTTGTAGGTTCATTCCCCGGCCCCCTCTGGGTGTATGAGGGAGGCGACCAATCAATATGTCTCTCTCATATCAATGTTCCTCCCTCTCTCTCTTCCACTCTTTCCAAAACAATGGAAAATATCCTCAGGTGAAGATTAAAAAAAATATTATCTTTTATATTCTTCTAGTTATACTCACTTCCAACCTATATATCATGTTTAAAATTTTAATTTTAATAACTACACACATCCCTCTTTTTCTTAAACTACACTCCAGTTAGCTTAAATATCAACTGGAGACTTTCTTTTAATTAATTTTATACTCTCTTGGATTTCACATCTGTTCTACCTTAGCTTTTGCCTATATTGTACCTACATATTTCTTCCTGCCCCAGAATTTTGAGTACTCTGGGTTGCATTCTTGTCCAATATTAAAATTACAACTTTCTATTTCTGTATTTACAATTCAAGCCACATATAAAGAAAATATTCCCATTTGATAGAGTTCCTGATCCATTCCATTTCACCCAAATGCCTTCATATCTTGCATTGATCTGCATATTGTCTTATAATTATTTACTTTTTATGTCCTCTTACTTTATTTTTACACTAGATATCCGGTGCATGAATTAGTGCATGAGTGGGGTCTGGCCGACCCACCCCAATCAGGCCTATCAGGCCTGGCCGACCAGGGGGAAGGACCATGGGCAGTTGGCTGGCCGGCCCCTGCCCCTGGTCAAACTCCCAGTTGAACTACCAGTTAAGGGGACAATTTGCATATTAGCATTTTATTATATAGGATTATGCTCTACCCCAAATGGAATCACAGTTTTTCTTAAAGTTTCTAAATTTCTCCTTGTGTCTGGTTGCTTCTTTTTTTTTTCTTTTTCTTTTTTTTTTTTCTACTATATAGGAGGTTTTATCCAAGGAGAAGGCTGCTTTGTCTTCCCAGATGACAAACCCTCTACTTCGCTTTATGAGGCAGATAGCAACTGTCTGGTTGCTTCTTACATCATGAAGCCTTTTTCAAATTTAAATTACACAGATTAGAAAAAAAGTTCTCTCTCTTTTTTTAAGATTTTGCATTTCCTGAAGATAATAACTCAAAGTATAATCTGTTCACTTTTGTATATTTAAACATCTTAATACAAGCTACCATTTAGGGGACTAGTATAATAATCGCTTAACTAGTCTCCATACTTTTTATCTTGATTAACTCACTTCTGTCCTTTTAATACATTACCCATCCTTTATCTACAGCAGAAGTTGGTTGATTTCTTGGTGGTTGGTTGGTTGGTTTATTTGTTTAGTCATTCATTCATATATGAAGCTCTTCTTAATTTTTATTCAGTGTCTTTTCATTACCCATGTGATCAAACCCCAATTGTTTTCCATGGTCTCTAGATCTGTTCTAAATTTGATTTTCTTGTGCTAATCTCTTCCTTGCTCACCATACATCAAAACCCCTCCCTTTTTTTGTTTTGTTTCTGTTTCATGCTAACCTCTTTTATGCCCTTTCCTCCTTTTCTTCAAATGGCTGACTCTTCTCAGTCACCAGAGCTCAAATTAAATACCATCTTCTAGGTATGAATATCTGTGGCCACCTTGAACCACCACCACACATTATTCTCTATCAAAACACTTTCATTTATTCTCCTTCAGATCTTTTTGCTTTATTGTTTGTTTCTTCTTCCTTAGATCTTTGTAATATGTATTTAATGATAACCTCATGTGATTAAAAGTTTAATATTTACCACATTTTATTCTGAATTTTAACTGTATTAAAAATCATATGACAATGCACTTAACATAGTTAAGACATATTAAGTATGTTAAGTGAATGAATAAACAGACAAATGAATCAATTGGTGAATGCTTACAATGTACCATCATCAAGTACTTCATATAAAACTTGCAATGTACACTCTATTTTTTTTAAACATCACATCTCTAGACATAAAGAAGGTAAATAAACTGGCCTTGTTTCATTTGATTTTATATACACACAGTAAGCAAAGGATTTATTACATATTTATTTGTAATATATTTTCCCCAAACACTACCACAATCCATCAGGACATCTTATTTAACAAAGTTCTTATAAATATACATCCACACTTGAAATCTTTTGTGTCTACTAACTGTACTATGAAACAAAAATAAGTTCCACTTGCTACCAATAGTCCATTAATGTTATGAGTGCTTTGATGTATATTCTAATTATTTTTTGTAAACCAGAGAAACCCATAATACATATTTGCTTTAATTTTCTTTACGTTTTAAGCTGCCCTCCCAAAATATTTCAAACAGAGCAAAGAAGAGTAAAGGTTTTATAGAAATGGTATTTGTTTCAAAGACCAATTACTTGTTACAAAAACTACATGCTTTAAAATAGTAAAGTAACCCATATAAGCAACATGATTTAAACGGATACCTGAACTCATTACAAACATTGACTTTTTAAAATTTCTGTATATTGGCATAATAATTATTTAATTTTTATAATCCCATTAGTTTTTGGCCACCAAAGAGATAACAGAGAAGATTTTAAAATTATTTATGTAAAAGAAGTTTTTAAAATATGTATAGTGTATAAATATTAGCTAAAAATAGTACACCATAGTTTATATAAAAATAGATGACATGGACTAGAAATACTAATATCATTAAGCACTGGTCCTGAGATTTTATTCCATGTTTCTATCTAATTAAAAGGATCCATAGGAATTACAAATGGTTCCACCATTTCTCTATGTTTCTAACAGACAGGAAACATCAAATTAGAATTCAGGGGTTTTTTTTTCTGCCCATGACTTTTAGTATCAAGTTTCCATTTGAACAACCAAAGCATTTGTCTAAACCACCAGGGTGCCTAACTTTAAGAGAAGGTGGAAGCTAACACACACTAACTTTTATGTCATCTTGTCATGCTGTGGTATCTCAAGGTGCTTTGCAATAACATTAAACTTTGAAAAGTTATCTTTCCTGCTGAGTTAATTAGTTAAAATCAGATAAGTGGCAATGACAACAAACACATGTTCAGGCTTAAACCTGAAGCCAATACCAGCAGAAGTGGAGGAGTTCTTTGAAGCAGGTTCCTTGTAGCTCAAAGGGAGACCACCTGCAGAGACACATTTCAGCAGAGAAGGTGTAAGGAAACCTGTTTTAGTTGACTTCCACTTGTGAACAGTGAAAAGAATCCCTAGCCCCAGAAGGTAAATATTTATTCTTGACAAGCATTGTGAGTTAAAGTTAGCTTAAAGGTGAAATAAGAACATTAACAAGTGTCACTGGAGCAAGCCTTACATCCAATAATATAAGTTCTGAATAATTGGCAGTGACTATGTTTTGAATCAGTCATAGTCCACTGAGTAAATGAGTTAGGCTATCCATGAAGGAAATTCAGATTTTTTTACACCTTGTAAAAAAATGACCAAGACACCCACTGAAACCATTTCAAAGAATATGATGCTCTGTATTTCTTTCCAGCTAAGGACATATGTAAGCAACAGATTGTGATCAATGAAACACAAATATAAATTGCTTAACCCCAGCAATTTTACTAATTTTGAAAACCCTAAAAGTCATGGAGCCACCCTCTGTCAAGGAAAGACCTCAAAATGAGCATTTAACCCTTGTGCAATTCTACTGAGATTCTGCAAAGTTGGAAGTCAATCATCAAGATGGCAACATAGGTTGTTCTTGACTTCAGTTCCCTTCACAAGAAGATCAACTAACTATACATAGCCAAGACACCACTGTGTAACTCCTAACACATGAACGTGAGGGTAAGCACCCGCTAGTTAAGAGACCAAGAAGGATCACATTAGAAGGTTAAGAGGACTCATGGACCACAATGCCCTTTCTCCAGACAGGCACAGCACAGTACAGAGAGGAATAATTGGGCTATGGTTTCTACAGTGAGTAAAAGAGAGCCCAGTGTGGATCCCCTAGAATTGCGGGCCACTTCAATTGTTTTCTTAGGCAGCCCCACATGGTTCTTGTCTCGCAGAGATTGTGGGAAAATCTGTGGGGTTCTCACCCCTGGGGATCAAATAGTGATGGACAATGTGAGTGGGCCTTACAGCAACCAGTGCTTCGATCTTGGCAGACAGTTTCTAGCTGCAGGAGCACTCAAGTGGAAATCCCAACCAGTGGCTTTGTCCGTATGCCAAACCAAGACATTGGCTCCATCTAGGTAGGGAATTTAGGTCACTGTTCTGACTGATTCAGAACTACCCACGGAGAGCCTTGATGGCCTTGGAGCCTGTTCTGCCAGCCAGCCTGGCCAGGAAAACTAATACATAGGCCTGCATATTGCTGAGTGTAGCCCCAGCCCTACCCAACCAGGAATTCTGACCAGAGCATCCAGAAAGTTCTGTAACCCAGCAGCACCTGCACAGAAAACCTGTGTATTGGCTGTGCCTCTGCACAGCCTAACTAGCAGGGGGTTTGGTGCACAGTTCTGCCTAATTTGGGCCCCCAAGTAATGAACCTAACTAGCCAGCGGGGGGAGGTTTATCTGCCACCCCACCCAAGTAATAATTCATAGCCCTGCCTACTACTGAGTGCAGCCTACACCCCACCTAACCAGGAAAACTGGGCAGAGCACCTGGGAAGGGAAATACTCCAGAAATACTCAAGCAGAGCTGGAATGGCAGCTCTGTTCATCTACAGAGCTAAACTGACAGCCACATCTGATTTGTTCCCTCTGATTTGTGCCCTAAATAATGAGCACTTCTGGACTTGAGGTTCCTTCTGTGGCCAGGCCAGGACAGACAAGCTATTCTGAAGCCCTACCTACTGTTGAATGAAGCCTTCAGTCATGCCTGACCAGGAAACCTGACCAGAACACCTAGGAGGCTGGGTAGGCCATCCTGTCTGAGCAGAGACTAAGAAGCCCAGACAGAGACTCTGCCCATCTGCAGAGAAAAGCTGGTGACCCCATCTGGTCAGCGAATTTGGTGAACAGTTCTGCTTGATTTGGGTCTCTAAATGACAAGCCATGATGGACTTGGATTTATTCTTCAGTCTCTCAGGGGCAGGTAAGCTAAATCATAGCCCTGCCTCCTGCTGAGTACAGTACCCAGTCTTGCCTGACTAGAAAGCCTAACCAGGGAATCAAGACAACCACAGAGCTCATCCTACAGCTGCATGTGGGCAGGAAACCATGAAAGCAGTTCTATCCAACTATTCCCAGCCGGCAGCATCCCCCATGACCACAGAGTTTAAGAGGTTGCCTTACCCAGAAATAGACCTCAAAAGCAAGCCCAACCTGCGGAATGACACTATCAGCTGACCCACTGAGAACTCCAAGCTGATCTGACTGGTGAAGGACTATCTCTGCCTAAGCAAAATACAAAATCTGGATGAGGAGACCATTTATGCAAAAGTGCAGATATCAATATAAGAAATCAAGCATTAAAAAATCAAGAAGACATGATACCACCAAAGAAAACAGAGAAAGCTCTAATAAGGGATCCTAAAGAAAAATATATTTACATGACAAAGCAATCAGAATAGCCCTCTTGAAGTAGTTTAGCCAACTGCAGGAATACACAGACACAAAACTAAACAAAATTAGAAGAACAATGCATTGACAAAACAAGTGCAACAATAAAATAAAAACAAAACAAAACCAAAAACCCCCACAAAACCAACCATAGAGCTAATGAATACAATGGCTGAATGGAAGAGAATAGGATGCTATATTCAAAATTCTGAAGAAAAATTAAAACAATAAAACTATACCTTGCATAGCAGTTCTTTAGAGATAAAGAAGAGATAACGTGTTTTTTTTTCTGGACAAACAAGTTGAGGGACTGCATCATTAATAGATTTGCTTTACAAGAAATGCTAAACAGTTTATACAAGTGGAAGTAAAAGAATGCTAGTTACATTATGAAAATAGATGTATGTAAGTATAAAACTCACTGGTAATGGTAAATATATATTCAAAGTCAGGTTCTCTAATATTGTAGTTTTAAAGTTAAAAGAACAATCCAATGAAAAATAATCATATTTTAATAACTTATTATTGGATATACATTATAAAAATATGTAACATCAATAACCTAAAATGTGAGGAAGGAGAAGTAAAAATGTAAGTTTAAAAATGCTATTTAAGTCTGTACAATGTGGCTAAGTGGATGAGTCTACCCATGAACCAAGAGGTCTACAGTTTGATTACTGGTCAGGGTACACTCCCAGGTTGCAGGCTTAATCCCCAGTAGGGGCCATGCAGGAGGCAGCTGATCAATGTTTCTGTCTCTCTATCTGTCTCCTTTTCTCTCTAAAAAAAAAATCTATAAAAACACATTTTGGATGCTATTTAAGTTAATTTGTTATCAACTTAATATAGTTGTTTATTTTATGTAAGCTTCATTGTAACCTGTAGTCAATACATAAAAGATTATGATAAAGAAGTCAAAACATACTGCTATAAAAAGTCATCTAATCACAAGGGAAGACAGAAAGATAACAAGTAAGGAACAATGAATCTATAAAATAGAGAACAATGAAAAAAAGGTCTTAGTAAGTCCCTACTCATCAATAATATCTTTAAATAAATTAAATTTTCAAAAGTCATAGACACAATAGATCAGTGATGGCGAACCTTTTGAGCTCGGCGTGTCAGCATTTTGAAAAACCCTAACTTAACTCTGGTGCCGTGTCACATATAGAAATTTTTTGATATTTGCAACCATAGTAAAACAAAGATTTATATTTTTGATATTTATTTTATATATTTAAATGCCATTTAACAAGAAAAATCAACCAAAAAAATGAGTTCATCACTGCAATAGATAATAAAATAAGATCCAATGTATACTTCACTTCAGTTTTGTTTTATTTTTGAAATATGTTTTTATTGATTTTTAGAAAGAAGGGAAGGGAGAGGGAGAGAGATAGAAACATCCATAAGAGAGAAACAACTGGTTGCCTCCTGCATAACCCCTACTGGGATCAAGCCTGCAAACCATAACCCAAGCATGTACCTGACCAGGACTACAGCCCATGACCTCTTGGTTAATGGATCGATGCTCAACCACTGAGCCACACCATACACACAGACTAAAAGTAAAGGGATTGAAAAATTGTTTCAAGCCAATGGTAAATAAAAGAAAACAGGAGTAGATATATTAGACAAAAAAGACAAGCTAAAAATGATCAAAATACACAAAGAAGATCATCTTATATAATAAAGAGGGATATGCAAATTGACTATCACACTGCCACAAAGATGGCGGCACCCACAGTGGAGCAGGGGTGGTGGTTTCTGTAACACAAGATGGCTGTGCTCACAGCAGAGGCTGAGTTCCTGTAACAAGCCTTAATGAGAAATTAATTAGCAGAAACCTGAGGCTGTGCTCCCTCAAAACCCCCCCCATGGGGCTTGACAGGGCACCTTAGAACGCTCCCCCCACCTTGGTGCAAGTCCAGGGGACCTCAGGTTGTGCCCCCCACCTGGCAGGGCTTGACAGGAGACCTCAGTCCATGCCCTCCACCCTGGCACCGGGCTGGGGGACCCAAGGCCGCACCCCCCACCTGGCAGGGATTGATGGGAGACCTCAAGGTGCACCCCCCACCCCGGTGGTGGGCCAGGGGACCTGAGGCTGTGCCCCCTGCCTGGCAGGGCTTGATGGGGGATCTCAGGCCAAGCCTCCCACCCGGGCGCCGGGCCGTGGGACCTCAGGCTGTGCCCCCTGCCCAGTGGAGCTTGATAGGGGACCTGAGGCTGCGACTCCACCCAGAAGGGCTTGACAAGGGTGGGACCTGCTGGGTCTGGATCTTGCGTGATTTCAAGGCACACATGAGTGGGGGGGACTTGACTCTGGGTCCCCTGGTGCACTCCAGACTCTGACAGGAGGAAGATTTTCATATACATTTTACTAATTTTCTTTCATCTCTTACAATTCTATTATAGAAAAAGGGCAAATAGCAATATTAAAATATTTCCTCTAATTAAACCCCTTTTAATGTGCATGAATTTCGTGCACCAGGCCACTAGTTATATAATAATAAAGAGGTCAATTAATGAAGAAGATACAATAATTAGGAATATTTATGCACCAACATTGGATCACTTAAATGTAGTATAAAAAATACTAACAGAATTAAAAGGAGAAATAAGCAGCAATGTAATAATTATTGGGTACTTTAATACTCCAATCCCAACAATGGAGAAAGCAGTAAGGTAACAATGGCTTCAAACAACATTAAAAACCTAATGGACCTAAGAGACATAAATAAGGTATTTCATCCAAGAACAGCATATATAGTGCACATAGAAAATTTTTCAGGTTAGGCCACAAATCAAATCGTAGCAAATTAAAAAAGATTAAAAATCAAACCAAGTATCTTTTTCAAATACAATGATATTAAACTTGAAATCAATAACAGGAGAAACAGTGGAAAATTTACAAATACATGTAAATTTAACAACACACTTCTGAACAACCAATGAATCAAAAGAAAAAATTAAAAAACAAGTATCTTGAGACAAATGAAAATGGAAACATAGTATATCAAAACTTACAGGATGCAGTAAAAAATGTTCTAAGAGAAAAGCTATAAATGTATATATCAAGAATGAAATGGAATATCAAATAAACAACCCAACTCCATACCTAAAGTAACTAAAAATAAAAAAAAACAAAGTTCAAAGTTAGTAGAATAAAGAAAATAATAAAAAAATAGGTTAGAAAAAAAATGAATTAGAGACCAGAAAAACAAAAGAAAAAGTAAAGAAAACTAAGAGTTGGTCATTTGAAAAGATTAAAAAAAAAAGACAAACCTTTAGGTAGAAAACTGTATCAAGAAAAAAAAAGAGGACCCAGATCAATAAAATTATAAATGAAAGAGGAGATATTACAACTGAAACCACACAAATACAAAGGATCATAAGACTACTATGAAAAACTATACACCAACAAACTGGACAACCTAGAAGACATGGATAAATTCCTGGAAACATACAATTTACAAAGACTAAATCAAGAGGAAATTAAAAATCTAAGCAAATCATTAACGAGTAATGAGACTGCATAAGTAATCAAGAACATCACAACAGAAAGCACAAGACCGAATGTCTCCATTGGTGAATTTTATCAAATGTTTACAGAGTTAATGCCAATCATTGTCAAACTCTTCTAAAGAATTAAAGAGGAGAGAACACTCCCAAAATAATTTTATAAAGTCAGCATTACCCTCATATAAAGAACAATATAAGAAAAAATGTACAGGCCTATATCCTTGATAAATATAGATGCACTAAACCCATCTCCCCACCCCCACCCCCAAATGCTAGCAAACCAAATTTAGAAGCACATTGAACAGATCATACACCATGATCAAGTGGAATGTATCCTTGGGATTAAAGGATGATTCAACACATACAAATAAAACAATGTGATATATCACATTAATTTAATAAAAAACAAAAATTATATGGACATTTCAATAGTTGCAGGAAAAGCATTTGACTAAATTCAACACAGATTCATTATAAAAACTCAAAACTGATATAGAAGGAACGTAAATCAAGATAAAGGTCTTATATTACAACCCATAGTTAACATCTATCAATAATTAAAGGTTTAAAGTTTTTCTTGTATGATTAGGAACAAGACAAGGGTGTCCGGTCTCACCACTCCTATTCAACATAGTACTGGTAGTCCTTACCACAGCAACCCAGCAAGAGAAAGAAATGAGTCATCAGAATAGAAGACATCAGTGATTTTATATAGAGAATATTCTAAAGACTTTAGGATACAAAATAAACATACAAAATCAGTAGCATTTGTATTCATTAATAATAAATTTCTGAGAAAGATATTTTAAAAATTTCACTTACAGTAGTATCAAAAATAAAAACAAAATACATAGAAATACATTTAACCAAGGAGGTGAAACATTTCTACGTTGAAAATTATAAGAAGTTAATGAAAGAAAGTGAAAAAGACATAAATGAAAAGCTATCCTATGTTTATGGGTTGGGATAATTAATATTGTTAAAAATTCCATACAACTCAAAGCCATCTATAGATTTAATGTAATCCTTATCAATATTCCAATGGCATATATTTTACAGAAGTACAAAAAACAAAATATGTATAAAAATACAAAAGATTGTGAGTAGCCAAAATAATCCTGAAGGGGGTAAAAAAAGCTGGAAGCATAATGCTTTTTTTTTTATTTCAAATTATATTACAAATGTACAGTGATTAAAACAATATAGTACCATTATAAAAACAGACACATAGGCCAGTGGAACAAAATTGAGAGTCCAAAATTAAATTAATGCATAAATGGTCAATGAATATTTCAAAAGGGAACAAAGGATACTCAATGGAGAAAAGATGACCTCTTCAAAATATGTTGCTGGAAAAATTAAATATTCGTGTGTAAAAGAATGAAACTAGGTCTCTCTTCTACTCCATCATAAAAATTAACTCTAAATGAATTAAAAACAAATTTAAAACCTGAAACAACAGCAAAAAAAAAACCAAAAAACAAACAAACAAACAAAAAACCTCTTAGAAGAAAAAGTAGGGCAAAAGTTTCGTGACAGGGTTTTTGGCAATGATTTTAAAATTTATGACACCTAAAGCACAAAATACAAAATAAGTGAGTTGGACTACATGAAACTAAAAAAGCTTCTACAGAGAAAAGAAACAATAAAATGAAAAGGCAACCTACAGAATGAGATAAAATATTTGCAAATTATATTCTGATAAGAGGTTAATATCCAAAATCTAGAAATATATGAGAAACTTATACCACCCAGTAGCAAATAAAAAAAAGGAAGGCAAAGAAATACCATTATTTAAAAAAGGAAAACTGACATGAAAATAAAAACAAAAAAACAGTTTTCCAAAGAGGATGTTCAAATGTCCAACAAGTACATGAAAGGGTGCTCAACATCACTAATCATCAGAAAAAGGCAAATCAAAACCACAATGAGATACCATTTCACATCTGTTAGAAGCTTATCATTAAAAAAAAAGAAAAAGATAAATGCTGGTGAGAACATGGAGAAAAAAGAAACCTTGTGTACTGTTGGTGGGAATGGTAATTGGTACAGTCATTATGGGAAATAGTATAGAACTTTCACAAATAACTGAAAATAGAATCACCACATGAACCAGCATTTCCTCTTCTAGATGTAAAGCTATACTTGATCTTAGCCAAAAGGCCTAGGAACAATAAATATATATCTAAAGTAAACAAAATCACTATCTCAAAAATATATATGTATCACCACGGCGAGACATGGAAACAACCTGAGTGTTCAACAAATGATGACTGGATAAAGAAAATTTGGTAGGTGTATACAGTAATATATTTTTTAATTATGAAAAATAAGAAAATCCTGCCATTTGCAACAATATGGATGTATCTTGAGAGCATTTTGTTAAGTATAGTAAGTCAAATAAAGACAAATATTGTATGTTTTCACTGATATATGGATTCTGATAAAATAAAACTCATAGAAACAGAGGTCAGATTTGTGGTCGCCAAAGGTGGGGGTTAAGGGTGGAGGAATTTGGTGAAGGTGAATAAAACATACAAACTTCTAGCTATATGAAATATGATTTCTGGGGATGCAATGTATATCATGATGACTATAGCTAACAATACTCTTATGTATAGTTGAATGTTACTAAGAGAGTAGATCTTAAAATATTTCATCACAAGGAAAGAATTAGAACTATGTGAGGTAATATGTGTTAACTAAACTTATTATGATTATTTATATACTATATATAAAATCATTAAGCACACACCTTAAACTTATACAATGGTATATGTCAACTACCTCAACAAATCTGATAATAAAAACTCTCAAATTCTTACTCCTAGATAGTTCTTGGTCAGTCATGTTTCTGATATTTTTTGTCATTTATTTTCAATTCTTATGTGGTAAGTCATATTATTATTCAAATCATTCACTTTCCCTTTGAAAATACTATATTACCTATTAACATCAGAACTTTACAGTTTCTTGCTTTGGACAATAATTCTATTACATCAGATATAGTAATTAAGTAAAGTTATACAGGGAGACATGAAAGCTATTTTGGAGAACTGCATAATGAAAATGACATAATGAAAAGATTTTTTGCTACATGAAAATTTACATGTAGTGTTGATCATGGACGGGATCCAAGTCATGTCTTTACTTTGACAATAACAGTATAATTTTAGAAAATCAAATTAGTATACAGTCTTTAACACAAAGTTTAATAGCTAAATTATTATTGATGAATGGTGGGATCAACAAAATTATTTTAAAATCATTTTAAAACCATAATCCCTTTGAAAAAAATATTTAAAAGTTGGCTGGTTTAATACCAGTGAGGGAGTTTTGTTTTAGAAGTTTTCTATATGTACATACTATTTTAAAGGAAATACATTAGTGAAAAAGATATAAAAGGTCCAAGTTCACATTTATTATTCTACTCTGTACCTGTGCATGAGACTAGTTGAATCTGGTTACAATTTTGCACGTAAGAAACACAGTGGGTTAAAAAAATAAAATAGCCCTAACTGGTTTGGCCCAGTGGATAGAGTGTAGGCCTGAGGACTGAAGGATCCCAGGTTCAATTCTGGTCAAGGGCATGTACCTTAGTTGTGGGGACATGCCCAGTAGGGGGTGTGCAGGAGGCAGCTGATTGATGTTTCTCTCTCATAAATATTTCTAACTCTCTATCCTTCTTCCTTCCTCTTTGTAAAAAAAATCAATAAAATATATTTTAAAAAAGGAAAAAAATAATAATAATAAAAAAATAAGCATTGCCAACCTGACTTTTTCCCCTTTGAGTCTGTGACCATAGTGACTAGGGTTAATGCAAAAATTTAGTATAATTGGTATCAAACTTGGTCTATACATTAAACTAAAAATTATGAAGCATAAAGAATATGCAATGTATGCCCCACAATTTAAAATAATGTACCTGGCAGATGAGTGGATTAGAAAACTGTGGTACATCTACACAATGGAATACTACGCTGCTGCAAAAAGGAATGAACTCCTACCATTTGCGACAGCATGGATGGACCTGGAGAGCATTATGCTAAGTGAAATAAGCTAGTCAGAGAAAGATAAATATCACATGATCTCACTCATTTGTGAAATATAATGAGCAACATAAACTGATGAACAAAAACAGATCCAGAGACAGAGAAGCATCAATCATACAGTCAAACCTCAGAGGGAAGGCAGGGGAGGGTGTGGGGAAGGGTGAGAGATCAACCAAAGGACTTTTATGCATTCATATAAGCATAACCAATGGACACGGACAATAGGGGGTGAAGGCATGAGTGGGGGGTGGGGGGGCAATGGGGAGATAAAGACACATATGTAATACCTTAATCAATAAAGAAAACAAACAATCAAAAAATAATGTATCTGGTCACCCATAAAGTTGGCAATATATTTCTCCACATATTAAGTTTACTTGTTCCCTACTAAATGTAATTCCCCTTTATCCAACTCAGTGCAATTCAATTTCTCCAAATTTGAACTTTCAGAACTGCTAACTTGATTTTACTATACCCCTCATGTATTCTGGAACACTTTATATATATAAAAAAATCTCATATAAAAGCAAACACTAGAAAAATATTGTTTTATATGTCATATATATGTGTCAAATCTTGATTTTCTGGAATTTTTCTAAGCTGGTGCTGGAGAAAATATATTTGAAAATCACAGAGTGAAGAGTTGACAGAATTTGATCTGGAAGAATTTATATAAGTAACAACAATAATTAAGGAACTGTAATTATAAAGCCTGAGGCAAATTTGAAAAAAACAGGCCAAAAAAAAAAAAGTGTACTGGGACTCTCAAGTTATCTTCACAGTGTAAAATACGCAATTGACACATGAGAAAGAAATGCTGCAGTGCACCCTGCAATCCACTATAATAAGGAAGTTTTCGAAGACAAAAATGATGAACTCCCATGTACATTGCAAACACTTTCATATTTGATATCTAATCCTCTACTTTCTGACATGTTGATTGACACCAAGTACTTGCTAGATTCTTAATTCTCCAATGGTTTTCCATTATTTGTTATGGCAAGTATGTGTCACTGTTAAAACATTTGTTGATCATTAAATGTGTTCACTGCTCCATCTCCAGTACTTTATGCATATTAGATACTCAATAAATGTTTAGAGAAATAACAACTCTTTCATTATGTGAATGTTTGGATTATTTGTCTTTCAAATCTATTTTCCCAAAGATAATCCTATATAATAAAGAGGTAATATGCAAATTGACCATCATGGCCTCCCACAAGATGGCCATCCCATGAGGTCACAAGATGGCCAGCAGAGGAGGGCAGTTGTGGGTGATCAGGCCAGCAGGGGAGGGCAGTTGGGGGTGACTGGGCCAGCAGGGGAGGGCAGTTGGGGGTGACTGGGCCTGCAGGGGAAGACAGTTACCAGGCCAGCAGGGGAGGGCAGTTGGGAGCTATCGGGCTGGTAGGGGAGAGGTTAGGGGGTGATCAGGCTGGCAGGCAGAAGCAGTTAGGAGCAATCAGGCAGGCAGGCAAGCAGTTGGGAGCCATCAGTCCCTGATTGTGAAGGGATGTCCAACTGCTGGTTGTGGTATCAAGCCTAGACCAGCAGTCGGACATCCACCTAGTGGAGAGGATGCACACTGGGCTAAGGGACCGCCTCCCCGCCCAGTGTTTGAAATTCGTGCACCGGGTCTCTATTCAGACCTATAAACAGACAGATTCAATGTTGGTTCCATTTTCTAGAAATACATAATGAAATCATATATTTAGTACTGTTATGATATTTAAACCCCCATAAAGGAAGTTTACCTTTATATAAATTACTAGAGGCCCGGTACACAAAAATTTGTGCACTCGGGGGGATGGGGAAGGGTCCCCCAGCCCTGCCTGTGCCCTCTCGCAGTCTGGGACCCCTCAGGAGATAACGACTTGCTGGCTTAGGCTTGCTCCCGGGTGGCAGAGGGAAGGCCCAATCCCTAGGTGCAGCCCTTGGTCAGGCTCAGAGCAGGGCCGATTGGGGAGTTGGGGCACCGCCCCATCATGCAAGAGCAGGGAGGATCGGGAGGTTGCGATGCCACCCTCAGTCACCCTCAGGGTAGGGCCGATTGGGGAGTTGGGGCACCGCCCCCTGTCACACTCAAGGCAGGGTCGATGGGGAGGTTGCGGCGCCACCCCCTGTTATGCACAGAGCAGGGCCGATCAGGGGGATGGGGCGCTGCCCCC
>NW_005871122.1:2558132-2577010 GCF_000147115.1 Myotis lucifugus | reverse complement strand
TACCCTGTCACACACAGAGCAGGGCCGATCAGGGGGTGGTGCGCTGCACCCTGTCAAACACAGAGCCGCAGGGCAATCAGGGGATTGGGGAGCTCCCCCTTATCAGGCGATCAGGGGATTGGGGAGCTCCCCCCTATCAGCACAGAGCAGGGCTGATCAAGGGGTTGGGGCGCCTTCCCCGTCAAGAACAGAGCAGGGCGGATAGGGAGGTTGTGGCCCCGCCCCCTGTCACACACAGAGCCGCAGGGTGATCAGGGGGTTTTGGGCGCTGCCCCCTGTCATGCTGATCCTGGTGCCGGGAGCCTCGCTGCTCCGCTGATCCCGGTGCCGGGAGGCATATTACCCTTGTACTATATAGGATAGAGGCCTGGTGCATGGGTAGGGGCTGGCTGGTTTGCCCTGAAGTGTGTCCTGGATCAGGGTGGGGGTCCCCACTGGGGTGCCTGGCCAGTCTGGGTGAGGGGCTGAGGGCTGTTTTCTGGCTGGCGAGTGACTCAAGCTCCCAACCGCTCCTTGTCTTCTTTTTTTTATTCTGGGCCAGCTTTAGCTCTGAGGCCTCGCTGCTGAAAACATCGATACAATGTTGCAGTCCGGCTGGCTTTCAGTCCGGCTGGTTTCTGGGGTTTTGTTTAGCTTCTTATTTGCAACATAGTACATAGTTGCTTAGAGTTGCAGCTGAGAGGCCGGGAAGTGAGGTGGGGAACATCGGAGTCTGCAGTTCCTGGAGGAAGCAAGCCTCATGTTCGCTTCAGGGCATGGCTGCCGGCCGCCATCTTGGCTGACAGTTAATTTGCATAAGGATATGCTGATTAGCCAATGGGAAGGGTAGTGGTCGTATGCTAATTACCATGTTTCTCTTTTATTAGTGTAGATTACTTATAACAGAAAAAGTTATTAGAAAAAAGTCTTCTCATTTCCATCATGGGAATTAGTTATTGCTACAGCCCTAAAATGAATTATATAACATCTGAGTAGTTTTTTGTAAACAACATGTTTTAATTAAGGTTATATTGTTAGATATCAAATAAAAAGTAGTGTAATATATTAATCAGCTTCTAAAAATTCCATATTTAACAACACAGATAAGCTGACTATGAAAGTCACTGAAATGTAGGAAAGACAAACATTAAGAAGCCAGAAGGAAGTTAAAGTAGAACTAAAAGTAGAAATAAATGGCCACAGGGATGCTTCCTTTATTTAAACATCTCTTAGCACAGGTTTTTAAATGTATGAATATATTCAATCCATTCTGTCAAAGCAACTTTATTTAGTTGGCTGTTTACCTTTCTGTAAAAGCCTCATTACCCATAAAAACAAAGAATGAAGTTGATTAATGTGCTCTAAGTGTGATGTTCAAATTGTAATTTTCATATACGCAAATGGATGCTTTTGCAGTATTTTGTTTGATAATTTACAGAGTTAGCACTGTCCAAACCACTAATCAGTTCCTTTTTATGCTGACAGCTGCAGAAGATTCTTTTGGAATGCTAATTTTCATTAGTGCTTTCCCTCCCCAAGAACTAGAAGTCTGGCTCAGGACTGATTTCATCATTGCAAACTAAAGTTTGAGAGCAAAGGCATTTGGACTACTCATTACTTTTCTAAGAGTGCACAGAGGTAGAAAAAAGTGCAAATATAAAACCCATAGGGTGGATTTCAGACATGTAGAGTAAATGTAAAAAAAAAAAAATATATATATATATATATATATATATATATATATATAGAGAGAGAGAGAGAGAGAGAGAGAGAGAGAGAGAGAGAGAGAGAGAGAGAGAGAGAGAGCATGACTTTCATGAACAAAAAAATTTGTTTGGGTTGTTGCTGACTAAATTTGCTGAAGTTTGTATATGAAATAAAAAATGTAGCAAAATGACATTGTCTATCAATTTTGGAGAAAATGATAGTCATATAATTTATTTATTAATTAAATGGTAATATTTAATTCATTAATATCATAGGTACTTTTCTGCATATATAAGTACTTGTTATGTATTTTTATAGATTAATATTAATCATTTTTGCTTTTCAATTAAATTGTTGAAAAAGACAATAAAAATTGCTCACATTGATTGAACTTGTCTCATATGCTGGGGATATTATCTCTAGAAGGGCAGCACAATTATTATTTTATTTAAAGGCGAGAAAACTGAAGCACAGGATTTTGGAGGCACTTGCCCAGAGTTACTCTGTAGAGGCAGACTGGAAGCCAAACAGTCTGGATCCAGAGCCTGGAAGCATCATCAGGTATTCATATTAAATTCATAGAAAGAAGACATATAATTCAAAGCAGAGATGGTACATGTGTTAACACCTCATCCTTTCATATATGAAGAAAAAACAACTCCCATTTTGACTGAATAGCAGTGTTGGTTTTTGTTAATTTAAAATTGTCATGCTTGGATGACAGTATTAATGTTTATGCCAGTGTAAATGTTAAGTCTCCAATCAAAAGGTCTAAATATATTAATTTTTTGCCTCTGTGCATAGGTATGTGGAGATGAGATGAATTATGCGGTCTGAGAAATTATATTTGCACAAATTAGATATATTTTATTGTAAAGAAACTGTTGGTATGAAGACTTTTGATGTTTTCTATTCTCTTTTGAAAAAATAATCAACCTTAAATTTTCAATCTTGATTTTTCCAGAGATTACAAATAAGTATATATGTATATATATGTATATATGTACATATATATGTATGTACTAATTTTTAATAATTTCATATATTTGCCCTTAGTCACTCTAAATCTGTAATCTGCAATTTTTAATATCTCCAGAGAATGCTAACCTATAAAAATGAGTAGTTTTCAGCAAAAAATAAATTACATAAATCAAAAATGCTTCTTAGCAAGTTATTATCTGCTTTTGAAAATCATCCTTTAACTTTTACCTTTTCCTCTAACAACTAGTAAGATCTGAAACCATCCCCACTTCTTCACAATCCACTCTCTTTTTAACTGTCTGCATCATGATTGCTCCTTTTGTCATTCTACTGAAGCATGGCTCTGAGAAATACTGTCAAGCTTTCACTCCCCTTGGGGTCTATGCCACTGTATTATAAACTTTATGTGAGTATTCATAAATCCTCTCTTTACTGAAACACAAATTCTTTAAAAACTCATACTTGGCATGATAACGGAATACAAAGCAGATTATATTATGTGGCTCATGGTGGTGAGTATTAGGATATCTTTCACTATACATCCCAGGAAAGGAGCATATAATAAAAGATACCACCTATAGAAATTGGAAAGATACATAGAAAAATAGTGTTTCTAGGACTGCAGAAGCTATAATTAAAAACAAAAGGTAGAGAATGGAAATTTCAACTTGCTTCTTTTGTTAGTAAAATTATACTGATTTTTCAAAAACAGTTAAACTATATGAGAGGGAATATTATTTTTTTAGTTTTGTGTCTACTCATTTGTGCAAATTATATCCTACTGCCTAATTAAAAAATGGCAATTTAATTTATGAAAAAGTGGGAAGAAAAAGAGATTAATGGAATTATGATAGCATTCTACAGACACCCACAGGAAAGTATAAATGTTTTCTTATAGTCTATTATGATATTTAAACATTGACGGTTCTTTAGCATAAGTATTCCCTTAAAAATTCCTTTTCAAATAGTTTTTATTGTAATTTGAATAGATGTCTTTTATTGTCAAAATGATTGGGGGACAATATTAGCACTTAGAAAATAATTGTTTGAGTGAGACAGTCCTACATAATAAAGAATTTTCCTACATCCAGCTCAATACTCTAATGTCAAACAATATTTATTTAGGTTAAAACCCTGTTCTTAATCATCTAACCATTTTAGCCATACACACAAAATATATGTTTTGCAGTTTCATGCACTGCCTTTTACAGAAATACAAGAATTGTGTAAATTCATAAAAGACTACATATTTGGATTGAAACTTTTCAAAGAGTTCTTCATGATTTCAGAAAACCTTATCCCCAGTGGCAATGTCACTTTTGATATCTGAGTCATTAATAATTTGCTTGTACTAGACTGTATTTGTAGCTGTCAGAAATATGGTGCACAGAACTGACTCCTTTATTATATATTATAGTGAGGTCATATTTGTGTATTAACATGTTGAAATGTGTACTATTTTATTATATATTTATTTTTTTCATTTCTCCTTTTAACATTTAGGTCATTGTATTGATTTTATAAAATCGCACATGTAAGTAAATATTATTTTTCATTATTTTTATTGCTGAGATTTTTTTAGTTCATTTTACATTTGTTATTTAAAATATCATTTGATCTGATGAGGTTGACAATCAAAGACACAGAGAAATATTTTGAAATAATATATCAATATATTTCCTGTTCACAATTTTTTAAATGGAAAACTAACAAAGTAGGATAATTTAAGATATGTTTGATATTGTTTTTATTGTCATAAGAAGAAGAACAATATGACAGAGACTTTTATTATTTCTGCCTTCATTTTATATTCAGCTGTAATAGACTGCAGTGATCTTATTACAGAATTGGTACTTTAAAAACACTGAGGAGTGACATGAGATAGAAAGAATGAAAGGGTTGTAAGATGGTACCATAAACAGAATTGGGACAGTGACTGTTCCTTCTTATAAAATGATTTTGGCAGGAAAACAAATACAAGGTCTAGATACAAAATTGGTGGATTTAAGGAAATAATGAAACAAACCAAAAAAGACAAAGAAAGTTCCCAAAGCAGTAGAAAAGGATGAAGTATACTGAGGTTATATTTATAAAAATGGAAAAAAAATAGTGAAGGTAGAACACAACTTATGATCTATTCCTCAGGATTCATACATTTACTTAAAGCACTATTTATTTTCTCTAGATCATTGTGGCCTCCTTAAGTTAGCTGCAGGAACACATAGGAAAAGACATACGCATCCTCTAACAATATTGAAACCAGAATGCAGCAACTCTGCAAGAAGTCTAGTCATCTCATTTATTATGATGATTTATTATTCACTGAGCACCAACTCAACACTTCTTATAACAGAGAAGAATTTTTTTTCTATTTCAGATATTATTAAATATAAATAAAAATAAACAGAAGAAAGGAATTGTATTGTCTGCTGCTATACCACTTATCTCTTTTCTCTAGACATTTATAATAGAAAAAAATTAGACTTATACCTCTAAAGAATAAATGATTAAAAACCAAGGAATAAGGGACATAACATAGCAAAGTGAATAGGAAGGATTCAGAGGAAAAACAGACATAAATTCTAAAATTCCAAATCCAATTTGAGCAGTTATTTTTCAGAGTCTGTGACCACAAAAAGCAAATAAGTTGAGTCTTTTTGTCCATCCTTCTCCATTTTTTCCATAAATTACTTTCTAGCTCTGTGCGAACACCCATTTGTATATTCTTATTAAATGCTTCAAGATCCAAACTAATAATAGTTCTTACTAAGAATCTTTTGTTTTCTACATAATCTTTGCATATTCAGCCTTAAATTATCTATAAATTATGTTACAGACTCATGCAAACACAAACATTTACATAATTAGATAAAAAGTCTATTGAATTTATGCTAAATTGCACCAGAGAATTATTAGGTTTATATGTAAAATATGTATTATAACAAGATTTTTAAATCTATACATGGACAATTTATAAATATTTAAAAAGTATTACCTCTGCTTTATGACAATGCCACAAATAATTTAATGAGAGCTTACTAAGTGACAGGTATGATAAAAAATGCTTTTCAGACATTTTTTCACTGAGTCCTTGCCACAATGCTGAGTGATATCTAGTTTTACCACTAAACAGATGAGTAAACGGAGGCAGAATGAATTAGGAAGTTTCTAATTGTCCCAGGGAAAAAAGTATTAACCAGGATTCAAAATCACAATTCAAACCATTCTCAATATTTATTCTTACTTTTTTTCAAGAAATTATTTTTTATGTTTACTTTTTAAGGAATTTTTTAAATTACAAAAGTAGTACAAAACATTATTGTAACAAAACCTCATATTTATATTACCACTGTGGAAAACAGTATGGAGAGTCCTCAAAAAACTAAAAGTAGATCTACCATGCCACCCAGCAAATCCACTTCTGGGTTTTTATCTAAAGAAAATGAAGACTCTAATAAAAACACCTATGCACCCCTATGTTCATTGCACCATTATTTGCAGTAGCCAAGATATGGAAGCAGCTGAGGTGTTCACTGATAGATGAATGTATAAAGATGTGACACACACACACATGCACACACACACATGAAGGAATATTATACAGCAATTAAAAAAATGAAATCTGGCTGAAACTAACATAACATAATATTGTATACTAACTATCCTATATAATAAAAGAGAAACATGTAAACTGACTGTACCTCTGTGAAGCCCACCAGCCAATCAGGAGTGAGTATGCAAATTAACCTGCCAAAGATGGCGGGTTAATTTGCATACACAGGCGCAAAGTGTAGAGCAGAGCTGGAGAGCCACAGGGCAGAGAGTAGAGCGGGAGAGCCGGCAGAGTGGAGCAGCTTGGGGAACTTGGCTCCCCAAGCCACCAGACAGAGAGCAGAGAAGGAGAGCTGGCAGCTTGGAGGACTTGGCAGAGTGGGAGGCCATGGGACAGAGACAGAGCAGGAAGGGAAAACCAAGAGCATGGGAAGCACCAGTAATTCTGGGAATAGTAGTTCTGGTGGCAGACAGATCTCCTAGACCAGTGGTCGGCAAACTCATTAGTCAACAGAGCCAAATATCAACAGTACAACGATTGAAATTTCTTTTGAGAGCCAAATTTTTTAAACTTAAACTATATAGATAGGTACATTGTTATTAATTTAATTAGGGTACTCC
This sequence comes from Myotis lucifugus, assembly GCF_000147115.1. Taxonomy (NCBI): domain Eukaryota; kingdom Metazoa; phylum Chordata; class Mammalia; order Chiroptera; family Vespertilionidae; genus Myotis; species Myotis lucifugus. The sequence goes on along the minus strand of NW_005871122.1, from coordinate 2,570,170 downwards.
TAAGGCTTAGGAAGAACCACACTCAAGGGGCCAAAGAGCCTCATGTGGCTCGCGAGCTGCAGTTTGCCAACTATAGTCCTAGACACTAGAGCAAAGTGAGCCTGGAGCTAGTTACTGTTGCAGTGGGGGATGGAGGGAAAGCAAAGGTGAGAGACATACGTAAAATCAGAGTGTCTAAAAAAAATTAAAGGGAAGATATCCTAAAACTTCCAGGAAATCTCCACCAATGAAGTAAAGAAAAAAAAATGCCTCTATTATTCTGTGAGCAACAAACCAAACTGGGTTGGGGTCTTAGACAATTAGCTCATATGATTGCAAAGACAGACAGAAACTCCCAGATTGGAGACGGCTCCTCTGAGGGCTCTCAGATTGGAGAGGGTGCAGGTTGGGCTGAGGGACCTACCCCCCGTGCATGAATCTTCATGCACCGGGCCCCTAGTATCTAAATAAAAATAAATTAATGGATTAAAAAATTAACCACTATGAGCTATTTATATTTATTTTAATTTTATTCTAGTGCAATAGTATATTAGCAAATAAGTTAATGGTCTCCTTAATCATCACATCACATCCCCTCCAGCTCTTCCCAGAAGTAATCAATAACTATTATGTAATAAGTCACATTAATTTATTTTACATATATGTTATAAATACATCCATTTTGTTTTTTCTTCTGAAGTCCTCACTCTGTGTGATTATTAATTATTTTATGGTTACTCTTTATTTTCTTAGCATCTGAAGGGAATATCTCTTTTAGAAACTAAAGAGCTCTCTATAGAAATGTGATCAGAAGCAAGAATATGTTACTTGCAGTATCATTCAGACTAATGGTGATCTCAGTGGAGACAATGGGAAGAGATTAATTATCCATTTGAACAAAGTAAATAACATTGTCTTCAGTGATACTCTTCATCCCCAAATTTTCAATACATTGCTCATCTCTTCTTAGAAATGTATGCATGCATAGAACATCAAAGTCATATAAAATTCCATGATAAAATTCATCATATTAAGTAATACAAATCAAGTTCACATAATTTTGCTTGTACCAACTACTTTCTCAAAAATAGCAAGATGAGACTACATAATTAAAATCTGGTAAGGCCTAATATTTTATCTTACCTCTCCATGATCTAAAGGAGGCTTCACTAGAACACTTACCCTCAGAAAGGAGAAGAAAAAGACCAAAGGAATCAAAGTATCATTATCTGAAAGCAAATGGCATGGCAGTTCAAATGAAACTATTTCTATTCAATATTTTCCCCACTAAATCACAGCATTCTTTCACCATTTTTCAGTGCTTTGCTAAGTAGAAATACATAAACAATCTTCCCATAGTCATGACTCTTGGTTGTCCTTGTTTCTGGATAGCTGAAGAAATGTCTTCTCACACGCTCTGTAAATGATAGTATTACTACTTTCAGAACTAGTTTGATGATTCCATTACTGCTTGCAATATCGATGTTTTGAAGGAGGGCTGGGTATTGCACAGGACTAAAATATTTGATCTTCTATAAGGATTGGTCTGTCTCCTGGGAGGTTTTAACATAGCCATCTCTACAAATGGGAAAGCCTCAGTATTCAGTCAAATGTAAAATAAAAGTCTTAGAAGAGATATTGGGGACATGGTGCTTACTAATATATAGAAAGATATAAAATACAAAGCAAAAGGATATAAATTCAATTTAAAGAGTCCCCAAATGTAATTATACATGCAGAAAGCAATCAAAATGCATGTGCAATAGTGTAATACTGTAGACCATGCTATGGTGAAAACATATTTCTCAATCTATACTGAAATTTTATAACAACTTTAGGTCTCACTTGTCTTGTAATATAAATGGGGCTAACACAACTTGTCATCTACCTCATAAGGAATATTATGAGGATTCATGAGATCATTAAATGAAGAATCTCTATGTGCTTAATTTACTCTTTGGAAGGAACCCTTCATTTCATTCACCCTTGCAGAACGTAGTGCATATTTGGACCAGGAAGAGTGAATACACCTGCTTAATTTCCTTCCATTCATCTAGAAAATTCTATAATTGTGTGTGGTATGTAAATAGGACTATTTGTAACACATTATGAAATCCTTAGAGCAACAGGCAAAATTGCTTTTTAAGTAAATTAAATAAAACAGATTTTTTTCTAGACATCTTTATAAACAGCTGCTATAAAAAAATATCAGAATTAGCCTCATATTATTTTGACTAATCCTATGTATAGGAAAGTGTATTTTTAAAGATTCACTGGTATAAAAGTTAATATACAAATATGTAGACCATTAGGAGTATCATTAAAAGGGCCAAGTTATACCTGAACAATTTTTGTATTTTTTAATCAAAAATACTCAATTATTCTTTTAAACTAAACAAGATCTTTAATGAATAATGATTATAAAGGTATTTTTGATGCATCATTTAATGTGCATCATTTAATATGTCAAATTCCAAGAATAAAAATGACACAGTCCTTTGTTATGATCTTTTGAAATAAATTCTCATTCTTTGATGCATTAAACTACTGCACAATATAAAAGTGCATAGAGATGTTTTGAGATGTTCATAAGTGATTATTATGAATGTTTAATGAAGCCTGCTTTGTTGCTCACATCTCTGTTACCATGCTAGGAACTTTCACATAAAGGCAAATGGCTCTGTAGCAATCAAGTGAGGTGGGCATGGTTCCAAGGGAAGAACCAACCAGGAGAAAATATCTATGACACTCATAGGTGATGGGAACACATGCCTATAGGGCCCCAACCGCCATGTTCTTATCACAATGCCATACCACTTCTCCCAGAAATGCCTAAATAAACAAAATACTTATTTCTGTCTCAAAAGGAAGAGAAGTTGTTCCCAAACCTGAGACAGTGGCAACTGATTTTCTCAGGTAAAAGAAAAGTTCTTCGTATTATTTTCGATAACTGAAGCCATTTTTCAAAAGAGAGAATACATTAATTCTGGCAAAGATAAAAAAAAGAAGACAAAATGAAGACTAGAAGGAAAATATGCTATTTGGAGTTCTCACAGGTAAAATTGTTTTATAGACGTGTACCACAGATTTGGCATTAATTATGTGATTCAGAATGTGACTGTCACCCTGGGGCTCTGTAGTATATTTGGAGTAGACATTAATAGGTGAAAATGTAACTGAAATAGAATTATCTCTTTTATACCAAGCTTTACTATCTCTGAGATGGAATCAATTTCTGCATTCTAGGCTTAGATATAAAATCATATTTTATATAGAGATATAAACCTAACTAAGTCATTTGAAGCAAATTTGGGGGTATTAATAGTTACTAAACTAATGATAAGGGTGACACTTTTTAAACACACCAGTTTTCCTGATCACTACCCCCAAATATAAACAAACTTGCATTTTTCATTTTCAGCTAACTATATTCAAAGAAATCAAATGCATTCTTAATTTTGTATAACTCTAATTGGTAGCATGCATGATTAGAAAAAAATACTAAACATTTTAGGACCGGGGTGCTAGTAAAGCTTTGCCATACATGTAAGGCCTCGGTTAAAGTTATGCTGCTTGGCTCTTGGGATCTGCTCTCCAAACACAGCAAAATGCACTAATATTTTCCAGCTTAAAAAAATGCAAGTTGCTATGTTTATGCAAAGATGTCAAATTATTATCAAGTTTATAAACTTTTTACTTTTTTGAATGTTTTTTTAATGACTTAATTGGTAGAGCATATTCCATTTACCATCCTGAATACTTCTGTCTTCTTTATTCAATATTTTCACATAGTTGATCAGCAAATATATTTTTTGCTACTTTTCAAACAAAACATACATTTCTGGTGTTTTTGTTTCTACAAAAATAGAATGTTATTATGAGCAGAAGTGTGTTAATAATACCCAGCTCTTACCGCCACAGTATATAGAAAAAAACAGGTGTTGTGGGTTTTTTTTTTTAACTTATAGCTTTACATAACTGTTCCCTGTGATTCATAGTTGGCCATATATGGCATCATGGCATAAGAAAAGTTAAATAGGAAATGTTTTGATTAATGTCTTTTTCTTATTAGACTAGAGGCAAGGATCTGTTTTGTCTTTTGTTCTATCTCCAGTATCTACAAGATCAGGGAAGGCACTGTAGCACTGAATATTTTAAAATTATTTTTAAGTTAAACAAATATGCAGAGAAACCTAATATGTTATATCCTATTAATAGAGCCTATTCTATCTAAATAATCTGCAAGAGGGGAAATAGTATATAGGTATAAACTTCACTATCTTTCTCTTTTTTTATACTAATTTATTTTAAAAAATCATATTTATTGAACTGAATGATTCACTCTTGTTTCTGACCATTATTTTGGGATGTTTTCTCCAAACACTCTTCTGATTAAATCAAATTCATGCCCCCAAATTAGGAAGTATTCTGGTAGTTTAAGAAATAAAATTAGAAAGAATGCTCAATGTACATTCCAGTATATGTAGTTATTGCCTGAAAGATATTAATAACATTGACTATAGCTCTAGTAAGATCTAGCCACTTAGTTACATGGATTTACTTTTCTATATGAGGAACGAACAGTAATAAAATTAGCATGCTGGCAAAGATAATACTATTTATGGCATTGTGTTTGTAAACTGTACATTAGTCCAGCTGTATTTTCTCTCCATCTCTTATCTCTAGTTCCTTTTTGCTGTGGAATCACAGTGGCAGCTCCAGGTTTACATCAGCCTTGATGGGGGGATCCAGAAATGAAGTATACTTGCCTCAGATTGCTCTAACTAATGTCTGATGATGACTCCTTGTAGCTGCATCTCTGAACTGCTTTATTGTGGTCAAATGAGGTCATATTTCCTGGTCTGTGGGAGGAAACGAAGGCCTGAAGAACAGCTGTTCCCAAAAGATAAAATAAAATTGCCCAAGAGAGTAAAAAAAGAAAGATATCTTCTACCAAGAGCTTAATTTGTCTTAAGAAATTACAGGATTAATAAACTGCCCTTTTTGTACACTTTCACTGGATAAATTAGGCATATAAAAATAAGCTTATGCAAGGTTGGAATCTTTTTCTTATATGATTTTATTTTTTACAGTATTTAAAAATAGTGATATTATAACTGGTTTTAAGATATTCTGGGAAAGAGTTAAGAGCCAACTATATAAAAATAGGTGAACCCTGGGGTTCACCTATTTTCAAAGAGAAGAGGCTATTTCCCTGATGCAATATGCTTGCCTTAAAAACAAGTGGCAGTTGTCCTGGCTGGGTGGCTCAGTTGGCTAGAGCATTGTCCTGTACACCAAAAGGCTGTGGGTTCAATTCCTGGTCAGGGCACATACCTAGGTTGCAAATTTGATCCTGGACCGGTACATTTGGGAGGCAACTAATAGATGTTTCTCTTTCACCTCTCTCTCTCTCTCTCTCTCTCTCTCTCTCTCTCTCTCTCTCTGCCTTACTTTCTATGGAAATCAATAGAAACACATAAACATATTCGGGGAACTTATAACTGGGACAAAGACAATAGTGTGGTGAAGGCTTGGGAGGGGCAGGTGTAGGGTGGAGGGGGTTAACGGGGGAAACAAAAGGGACATCTGTAATACTTTCAACAATAAAGATACATTAATTTTTTAAGTGACAGTTTTGCACAATAATCTCCATTCAATCAATTGCAGCCTTTGTTGAGATGATCATTGTTGGAGAAAAGCAGAAGTCAGGATATTAAATCATTTCTTCACACAGAGTATGTGTAAGCTGATATTGGCCAACAGTTTCTCTCACAGAATGAGATGCATATTGAAAGTTTAAGTGAATGGAATATATTCTGTAGGCTCTAAAATACGTTTCCAAGACAAATCCAATGAATAGGAATTCCCATGGGGTTCTTCTTAACAAGCAGATGATTTTCTCCTTCAAATTTAGGAGTCTTCTGACTCCCAAAGCAGTTAAGATTGCCTTTTTGGCCCTGGCCAGGTGGCTCAGTTAATTGGAGCATCCTCCTGTACATCCAAAGGTTCCGAGTTCAATTCCTAGTCAGGGCACATACCTAGGTTTTAAGGTTCCATCTCCGGTCTGGGTGTGTACAGAAGGCAACCGATCAATGTTTCTCTCTCACATCAATGTTTCTCTCTTTCTCTAAAAAACATTAATAGAAACATATCCCTGGGTGAGGATTAAAAAAACATTTCCTTTCAAAATATCAAATTAGATATATGTATGTATATACAAAGGTATGTATGTGTGTATATATATAAATCTCAACTTTATAGAAGAGTCCATTTAAAAGAAGTTAATAAACCTCTAGTGTTATTTTCTCTGTGTCAGGATAGACTGTGTTCTCTATGCCTTACAGGCAATAGAGTCTGTCTATTTATTATCTCCAGTGAAAATGATAAAAAATTAATTGAAAATTTATATCATAAAATATATATTTCATTGTATTTCTTTCACATTGCATCATGAAATATGCTAGTATTAAAAATGTTCCTCATAAGCCAGAGTACTTACATGAAAATTTGTCACATACAATATTTAACAGATGTCTGATTTCAGTGTTCTATTACTAGAGAGAGGCAGCAGTGATCTGGTGTATAGTGCATTATACCAGAAGCCAGAAAACCTAGAATCATAAGTCCTTGGCTCCGTTGCTGACTATTAAATAACACAAAATAATTTTTGGATCATCTGTGCCTCATTTTATTCACCTTGAAAACAGAAGGAAAAACAATCTCCTTTTGTGTTATAAGGGAACAAGAAAAATGGTTAAACAACTCAGGTTTAAAACTCAAGGTCTGCAAAATCAGAATGGTGGTCAGAAATGTTAATTCTCACTTAGGGAAAATGAGAAATTAAAGGGCAAGGCATTTTTAAAAGACCGTCAGGATCACGTGTATAGGAATCGACGAACAGGCATGCGAAACCATGATTGGCAATTCTCCTTGCATGAACAAATCACCACTTGTCTTCACAGAGGAGCTAGCAGCGGTGCAAGTAATCATGTGATGATGTAACAAAGCACCCAGGTCCTTGAGCTCCTTGCATAAAACGTGGTCTCCTGGAAGCAGATTGCTAAAGCAGAGACTTAGATCACTGGTTCAGCCACGGCTCATGTGCCCCTTACAGTCTGAGCCTCATTTTCTCCTCTGAAATTTCAAATCATTTGTCACATGCTGCTAGTATGAAAGAATAGTAATGGGAAGCCAAAAAGATAAAGGATATCCAATAGGTGTAATAGACTACAGAATAAAAATAATGTAACAGTTCTAAGAGCAAATCACCTAACAGTATAATTGACGTTGGAATCAAGCAACATGGAAGACTTATGACATCTTGCTTCCTGCGTGGAGCCCTTCGAGAATGAACTAGTTGCAGTGATTTTTTCAAACTTTTCCTCACAATGAGAACCAACTGGAAAGCAGTTAAAAAATACTCATGTACATGCCACATCCTAGATCAACTAAATAAGAATTTCTGGAGATGGGCCTCAGATCTTGTTGTAAACGTCATACAGGTGATTCTCTTGTGCCTCCAAGATGGAAAGCCACTGATCTAATGCAGCGTAGAGCTACTAACAGTGGAAATTTCTTCCTGGCTACTGTAAGAAAAAATTGCAAAGCATCTCTTCTTTCCCTTGAAACAGCTGAATATGATAAATAGCTACTCCTAAAACTTGTAAAGATTATCGGCTACACCAATGTTTATTGACCTTTAGTAGAATAGGATTCAAACCAAAGATTCAGCTTTTCACTCACCCGAATCTATAATATCCTTTGAAATGCTTATGTGTGAACTCTGGTACTTCTACTCCTAGGGCTGCCTACACGTCTAAATATTACTTTTAAAGTTTTTTTTTTTTTTTTTTGAAGATTCACAACCTTTATTATGGGTAAGAACTTTGCTACAACTTTGGGAATAAAAAGTAAAATTACAACAGAGGTCCTAGGCCCTGGAGGAGCCTGAAAAAGGAGACTGGGGACAACACAAGGGTCCTCCCACCTCCCAGGAAAGGTGCAGAGTCAGCCAGACCTCACCACAGGCTGCGGGCCTTTAGAGGCGCGGGCACTGGGCTGGTCAGCGTGAGAAACACTGTGAACTTAAATATATAAATAGAGAGAGCCCCAGGCATCGGCCGGGCCCTGCTCCCAGACTCCTGGGGGTCAGGGCTAAGGCCATGTCTCTGCCTCAGGGAGATACACTGGGAAGTAGGAGGCAGGGGAAGTCGTCTTTGGATGTATTTTGGTTTTCCTTGTTTATGTACAAAAAATCTACAACCCAAAATAGAGTTCTCTGTGCATGTGTCTGTCTGTCTTAGTTCTCCACCTGTCTGTTTGGCCAAAGAGAACAGATGGACATGAAGAGACAGTGGCTCTGGGGACGGAACTGAGCCATGGTTCGGGGACTGGGAAGAGAGGGCATAGAATTCAGCCCTCCCCGCAACTCCCACCCCATCCCATCTGCCTCCCACTGCCTTCGCTAACATACCCAAAGGGATATGCCAGCCATCTCAAGAACACTTCAAAAAGTAGGAAGGACCCAATGTCCTTTAAAAGAGGTTAAATATTAACCCTTTGGATGCCGGCCTTGTCAGGCAGAAATGAGGCCAAAAACTAGTGTCTGTGAAGGTCTTTCTTGCCTGTGGCCAAACCCCCCCTCAGGGGCAGAGTGGCCAGGGCTCTGGACTCCACAGCATCCTTGCCCATTTTTGCTGGGAGACAGTGAAGGTTCCATAATCCAGGGGACTCAGTCCAGGGAAATGATGTCTGACCTGCAGCCAGTCAAAGAGGGGCCTGGGGGCAGGGGTCCTCCGTGCCCCTCCCTCAAGGCCCCCCCAGGAGCCACAATGCTACTGACTCGGCCAGGAGGGGGTGCTGGAGTGGTGCTGCGGTGAGAGTTCCCCAGTGCGGGGGCTAATGGGCCCAGGAAGTGGGAAGGGGTCCCTCGGTACTGGAAGAAATGGCCAAGGGCATCCTGCTCATCTAGCGAGGTGATGACGGAGGGGCCGTAGTGCTGACTTTCAGTCTGAAGGAAAGAAAATAAATCTAAACCTTGGATGTCCGCCCCCAGGGGGAAGGCAGGTGGGTACTCGTGCAGTGGGAGACTGGACAGGAACTCGCTGCCCAGCGCCCCCATCGCAGGGCTCCGCAGCACCGACGACGCCGGCTGGTGACCAGATGCCAGGACCCCTTTGCTTCCAGGCAGAGCCGGGATGGCAGCTGAGGTGACAGGGCAATGCTTCTTGGTCGGGGGCAGGTCCTCCTCCTCATCTGATGAGCTTTCTATTGTCAGGTCAATAACTTCAACCTTCTTCTTATTCTCTGATGGATTGCCCTCTTGGACTGGGCTGTACTGGGGGCCATCCAGCCCATACCCTGGCGGGGGGCAAACCTCAGATGCCTCCTTCTTGGGTTTCAATGGGCACCAGGATCCATCTTCCATGAACTGGATCTCATCACAGTCCGAACAGGAATTAAGAATCTCCATGAATAAACCATCAATGATAAGAGATTCATAGGGAGCCTTCTTGTCACACACAGGACACGTCCACGTTGGCTTCTTCTCATTCATCTGCAGATACAGGGCAGCATCGAAGCTCTGCAGGTGGGCGCAGGTGAGGGCACGACAAGGGACAGTCAAGCGCATCTTCCCGAGCGGGCACATGAGTGACACCCGGAGACTTGTGGTGGCCACCTCACTGTCCGGGTCAGCGGTCAGTTTCTCCTTGATCAGTGCCCGGGAGTGGTCTGGGTTCCGGATGCCCTTTGCTCTGAGTTTCTGTAGAAGGGTCCCTGCCGTCAGCTGCCTCACCAGGTACACAGACAAGGAGTAATTCCGTCCGAACTCAGATGACCAGTTGACCACGATGGTGTTGGGAACAGTGGCCGAGAGTCGAGCCAGGGGAGTGATGTTGATGGGGCGGCTGGGCCTCTTTGGCTCAGCCCCATTCTTGGTGGGAGGAAGGTAACCCGGCAGGGGGCACAGTTTCCCATTGACCTTGACAAAGAGGTTGGGGGGGAAATAATCCTCCTGGGGGCAGCTGGTCTCACAGAGACAGAACCTTAGCTGCACCTGGATGTATAATCGCATTTTGGCTCCCGGCAGGACCTCTCTGGACGTGAGGATCTGCTGCACTTGCTGGGGCGTGAGCGCAAACGTGAAGTGCGCTTCCTCAAAACGCTGGCTAGAGATGGACGCGAGGGTGGTGGGCCGGATGAGCTCCCCGTAGACTTCATAGAAGGGCAATGGTTTCATGGTGACATCGGGGTGCACAGGCTGGGGCAAAGGGGGGTGCATGTCCACTTCACGCTTGGGGCCCAGCAAGGTGCCAGGGGCCAAGAGGGCCGGGGGGATGGGAGCTAGAGGACCAGAGGAGCCCACCGGAGGGGTTCCGGGGGGCAGAGAGAGAAGGGAGAGATCAGAGGGCCCCAGTGTCTTGCGGGGGAAGCGCCGGCGGTAAAGCTCTTTGATCTTCATCTGGACGCTGGGGGCACAGCTGGACTTGAGGAGGTGCAGGGCCTTGGCCAGGAGTTCGTGCTTCCGTCCACTCTTGTTCCGGCCAGCAAAGCCAAGGAGCACCTGCAGCTCAGACACCCGGAAACTCATCACCATGTGCAGCTCGGTTTCGGGGAGCGGGGAGGGCGCTCCGAGGGGGGCTGGCCGGTGGGGGAGGGGGCGCGCGGCGCCTGCCGCCTGCACAGCTAGAGGTCAGTCCCGCCGCTGGACTCTGCAGCCGCGGCTCCGCCCGGCGGGAGCTCCGCCCGGCCAGCGCCGGGGCTGGGGCCGCCCTCCCTCTCCGGCCGGCCCGCCCGCCTAAATATTACTTTTAAAGCCACTGCCATAAAGTCTTCAAAGGAAGCTTTCTTCTCTAATTATTGATTTTTTTCTGCCATAAAAAGAATTATTTGTTTTGATTAGGGACTTGAGTGGTAGCAGGAATACTCTGCCCTGCATTCATAGCCCATATTCATCATTTATTTAACACAATATAATAGCATCTTATAAATGTCACCGTATTTTCTCATATCTGTAAAACACTGATATTGAGTGCCACATGCAGACTTTCTTTCTAGGTAGATATATTATACTGATTTTGTAATTATCTACTTTCAACATCACTTTGATTCTGTAAAGTGTTCTAAAAAAAGCTACTGAAGATTTCTGTCTGGATTCTTTTTTTCTAGCTCAAGCAGAACCTGAAAAGGAGTTAATGTCATATAACTTGCAACAGAGTCTAATCGCTGATCAGAGAGTACAAGCTTGAATGAGAAGCTACTTGATGCCTATCCAAAACTATCTGAAACTCTGCTGAAGAATCTTTAAAATGAAGGCATTTATTTCTCTCTATCTAGGGGTTCTGAAGACAGGACTATTAATTGGACTTCAGAGGATTAAATGGCCCAATAAAACAAATGAAATATAATGAACAACATAAACTGATGAACAAAAACAGATCCAGAGACAGAGAAGCATTTGATCAGACCATCAAACCTCAGAGGGAAGGTAGGGGAGGGTGGGGGTAAGGGGGAGAGATCAACCAAAGGACTTGTATGCATGCATATAAGCGTAACCAATGGACACAGACATGAAGGGGGTGAGGGCATGAGTAGGGGGGTGGGGGGCAATGGGGGGGAAAGGACACATATGTAATACCTTAATCAATAAAAAATGCAAATATGTGTATGAGTATATGCATGTGTGTTTTTCTGGGAAGAGTGTCTATAGTTATCAATCAAATTATTTACAAAAAGATAGTGGCATAAACTGGTTAATAACCCTTGGTATGAATATTCTCAAATCTCCTTAGATTTATGTTGCTATATTGTCTTTGCTCCCTATACAAAGCGTTCGCCTGATTGGTGCTTTCAGTTAAATTTCACCATCCTTAATCATGGAACATAGCCATAAGAAAACACAAAAATGCAAAAGTATATTTTCTCTACAGATGTTATTAAATATGTCATGATTCATATTTTTTTCTTTTCATCTCATTCTTCCTTTATTTTATTATTATTTTTTTAATTTAAGTTCTTTATTGTTTAACTAGAGGCCCAGTCCACAAAATTTGTGC
>NW_005871122.1:2549533-2558032 GCF_000147115.1 Myotis lucifugus | reverse complement strand
CCTATAAATTTGGAGATTAAACCCTTATCAGTGATAACATCGATAAGTATGTTCTCCCATGCAGTGGGCTTTCTTGTTGTTTTGTTGGTGGTTTCTTTTACTATGCAGAAACTTTTTTATTTTGATGTAGTCCCATTTGTTTATTTTCCCCTTAGTTTCCATTGCCCTAGGAGCTGTATCGATAAATATATTGCTACAACAAATGTCTTCTATTTTGCTGCCAATGGCTTTTTCTAAGATTTTTATGGTTTCCCATTTTACATTTAATTCCTTTATCCATTCTGAGTTTATTTTGGTGTATGGTATAATTTGGTGGTCTAGTTTTATTTTTTTACATGTATCCATCCAATTTTCCCAAGAGCATTTATTGAAGAAACTGTCTTGACTCCATTGTATGCTCTTGCCTCCTTTGTTAAATATTAATTGAGCATAATGACTTGGGTCTATTCTTGTGTTCTCTGTTCTGTTCCATTGGTCTGTATGTCTGTTCTTATGCCAGTACCAGACAGTTTTGAGAACAGTGGTTTTGTAGTATAGCTTGATATCTGGTATTATGATCCCTCCAACTTTGTTCTTCTTTCTCAAGATTGCTGCAGCTATTCTGGGTCTTTTATTGATCCAGATGAATTTTTGGAGAGGTTATTCTGGATCTCTGAAGTATGCCATTGGTATTTTAATGGGGATTGAAGTGAATCTATAGATTGCTTTGGGTAGGATGGACATTTCAATGATGTTGATTCTACTAATCCATGTACACAGAATATCCTTCCATTTGTTTATGTATTCCTCTATCTCTTTCAGTGTCCTGTAATTTTCTGAGTACAGGTCCTTTACCTCCTTGGTTAATGTATTCCTAGGTACCTTAATTTTTGTGTTGCAGTGGTAAATGAGATTTTTTTTTTAGTTTCTCTTTCTGTGAATTCACTAATGGTGTTAAAAAAAGAAACATAGATTTCTGGGTGTTAATTTTGTATCCTGCTACATTGCTAAATTCAGTTAGTAAGTCTAGTAGTTTTATGATGGAGTCTTTAGGGTTTTCTATGTACAATATCATGTCATCTAAGAGTAATGACAATTTTATGTCTTCTTTTCCAATTTGGATGTCTTTTATTTCTTCTTCTTGTCTGATTGCTATGGCTAGCACTTCCAGTACTATGTCAAATGAGAGTAGTGAAAGTGGGCATCCCTATCTCGTTCCTGTTTTGAGGGGAAATGGTTTTAGTTTTTGCCCATTGAGTATGATGTTTGCTGTAGGTTTGTCATATAAGGCTTTTATTATGTTGAGGTATGATCCTTCTATTCCCACTTTGCTGAGAGTTTTTATCAGGAAAGGATGTTGGATTTTGTCAAATGCCTTTTATGCATCAATTGATATGATTATGTGATTTTTGTCTTTCAATTTGTTTATGTGATGTATCACATTTTTGATTTGTGGATATTGTTCCATCCTTGCATCCCCAGAATAAATCCCACTTGGCCAGGGTGTATGATCTTTCTAATGTAATGCTGGATCCAATTTGCTGGGATTTTGTTGAGGATTTTAGCATCTATGTTCATGAGGGATATTGGCCTGTAATTCTCTTTCTTTGTAGTGTCTTTATCTGGTTTTGGTATGAGGGTAATGCTGGCTTCATAGAATGAGCTTGGAAGTGTTCCTTCCTCTTCAATTTTTTGCAATAGTCTGAGAAGGGTAGGTTTTAGTTCTTCTTTGAATATTTGTATAATTCCCCTGTAAAACAGTCTGGCCTGGCCTTATTTTTATTTTTTTATTTTTTATTTCAGAGTGGAAGGAAGAGATAGAAACACCAATGATGATAGAATCATTGATTGGCTGTCTCCTGCACACCCCCTACTGGGAATGGAGCCCACACTAGGGCATGTGTCCTTGACTGGAATTGAACCCGGACCATTTGGTCCTCAGGCCAATGCTCTACCCACTGAGCAAAACCAGCTAGGGTTGCCCCAGGCTTTGTTTGCTGGAAGGTTTTTGATGACTGCCTCAATTTCCTTCTTAGTTATCAGCATGTTGAGATTTTTTTATTCTTCTTGATTGAGTTTTGGAAGGTCATATTTTTCTAGGAATATGTCCATTTCCTCTAGGTTGTTAAGTTTGTTGGGATAGAGTTGTTCATCGTATTTTTTTTTTTTACAATCCTTTGTATTTCCGTAGGGTCTGTTGTTATTTTGCCTGTTTCATTTCTGATTTTTTTATTTGGGTCCTCTCTCTTTGCTTCTTGGTGAGCCTGGCTAGAGGTTCATTAATCTTGTTTATCCTTTCAAAGAACCAGCTCTTGGTTTCATTGATCTTTTGTATTGTTTCGTTGGTCTCTATGTCATTTATTTCTGCTCTGATCTTGATTATCTCCTTCCTTCTGCTCACTCTGGGATTTTCTTGTTGTTCTCTTTCTAATTCTTTAAGGTGTAGCATTAGGTAATTTATTACTATTTTTTTTTTCTTTTTTTCTGAGATAGGCCTGTAATGCTATGAACTTCCCTCTCAGGACTGCTTTCACTGTGTCCCATAGTTTTGGATTGTTGTGTTATCATTGTTATTCATTTCCAGGATGTTTTTAATTTCTTCTTTGATCTCTTTGGTAACCCAATAATTGTTTAATAGCACACTATTCAGTCTCCAAGTTTTTGAATGTTTTTATTGTTTTTAGTGTAGTTTATTTCTAATATTATGCCATTGTGATCTGAGAAGATGCTTGATATGATTTCAATCTTCTTGAGTTTGGATAGACTTTGCCTGTGCCGCAATATGTTGTCTATTTTTGAAAATGCCCCATGTGCACTTGAAAAGAATGTATATTCTGTAGCTTGGGATGAAATGTTCTGTAGATGTCAATTAAGTCCATGTTACCTAGTGAATCATTTAGGATAGCTGTTTCTTTGATGAGTTTTTTGTCCAAATGATTTATCCAGTGATGTCAGTGGGGTATTAAAGTTCCCTATTATGGTCATATTGCTGTAAATCTCTCCCTTGATATCTTCCAGAAGTTTTTTTTTTATGTATTTGGGTGCTGTTGCATTGGGTGCATATATGTTTACAGAGTTATATCCTCTTGTTGTGTCGATCCCTTTAGTATTATGAAGTGGCCTTCATTATCTCTTGTTATGGCCTTCACTTTGAAGTCTATTTTTGTCATATATAAGTATTGCTTCCCTAAATGGAAATGTTTTTTCATTTCCATTTGCCTGAAAGATATTTTTTCATCCCTTTACTTTCAGTCTGTGTGAGTCACTTGTTCTGAGGTAGGTCTCTTGTAGTCAGCAAATATATGGGTAATGTTTTCTTATCCATTCATCTACTCAATATATTTTGATTAGAGCATTTAGTCCATTTATGTTTATAGTTATTATTGATAGGTACTTGTTTGTAGCCATTTTATTATTATTATTATTATTATTATTATTATTATTATTATTATTGCCTGTGTTCCTTCTCTCTTATTTATTTATTTATTTCTTCTTTTTACAACAGTCCCTTTAGCATTTCTTGAATTGCTGGCTTGGTAGTGATAAACTCCCTTAGCTTTTCTTTGTCTGTGAAGCTCCTGATTTCCCCTTCAATTTTGAATGATAGCCTTGCTGGATAGAATATTCTTGGATTCAGTCCCTTTGCATCACTTTGTATACTTCCTTCCATTCCTTTCTGGCCTAATGTGTTTCTCTTGAGAAATCAGTTGACAGTCTAATGGGAGATCCCTTAAAGGTAACTTTCTGTCTCTCTCTGGCAGCCTTTAAGATTCTCTCTTTGTCATTAATATTTGTCATTGTAATTACGAAGTGTCTTGATGTGGGTCTTTTTGGGTTTATCTTGTTTGGGGCTCTCTGTACTTGTGTGACTTTTTTCTTCCCTAAATCAGTGAAGTTTTCTGACATTATTTCTTCAAATAGGTTTTCTAGTGGTGGCTCTTCTTCTTATTCTGGAATCCCTGTTATACGTATGTTGCTTTGTTTCATGTTGTCCCAAAGCTCCCTCAGGCTCTCCTCCTGTCTTTTGATTTTTTTCTCCAATTGCAGTTCAGATTGGGTGTGATTTTCTCCCTTATCTTCTAATTTGCTAATTTGGTCCCCTGCTCCTCCTAGTCTACTGTTGAAAGCTTCCATAGTGTTTTTTATTGTAGCTATATCACTCTTTATTTCTTCTTGGTTGTTACATGGTTTAATGATTTTCTCATCCATCCGGTTTATGAACTGTATGACCCTTATTCTGAATTATTTTTTTTAAATATATTTTATTGATTTTTTACAGAGAGGAAGGGAGAGAGATAGAGAGTTAGAAACATCGATGAGAGAGAAACATCGACCAGCTGCCTCCTGCACACCCCCTACTGGGGATGTGCCCGCAACCAAGGTACATGCCCTTGACCAGAATCAAACCTGGGACCCTTCTGGTTTAATGATTTTCTCATCCACCGAGCCAAACCAGCTAGGCCTTATTCTGAATTCTTTTTCTGACATTACATGCCTCAGTTTCATTTAGTTCCTTTTCTGTCGATTCCTCCCTTTTCTTTCCTTTAGGGGTTGTTTTTCTGCCTCCCCATTTTTGCTCTCACTGAAGGATCTAAGTGTCGAATTGAGCATGGCCAGGTCATATGGTCATGGGGGGTGGGGGGCGACTGCTCCTCTTATTGTCACTGGTCAGTGGCTGCTCCTCGGGCAGTCTCAGGTAGTGGCTGCTCTCCACATGGTTGCCAGCTGCTCCCCGGGTGTCATGGGGTGGCTGCTGGATCCCTGCACGGTTGCAGACAGTATCTGATGGCTCCTTGCTTATGCGCGGGGTGTGGGCAGTGGCTGCTGGCTCCCTGAGAAGTAGCGGACAGTGGCTACTGTCTCCTCTCACCCGCATGGTCATGGGCAGCTGCTGCTGGCTCCCCTCAAGGTTGTGGGTGGCATCTGCTGACTCCCCGCGTGTGCGGGTGGTCTCAGGCAGTGGCTGCTGGTTCCCCATGAGGTTGTGGACAGCAGCTGCTGGCTCTCCCCTTCAAGATGGTGCGGCTTCGAAGGCAGAGTGGGCCTCCAGGAGAGATTAAAACAGTAGCAGAGGCTGCTTGGCTATGCGAGTCCAGTCTGCCAGCCCCGAAGGTCCTGTGAGGTCTAGCTGTCCCTCCTTCAGACACATACACAAACCACACGTCCACACACTCCCCTTTTGCTCCCTCCCTCACTCACACTCTCCCTCACTGCCATCCTCCTGGCCAGCCGTCATCTTCTCTCCAAAACCCCAACCGGGTTATTTTTATTCTGTTTTATTTACTTTGCTTCTCACCTTTCACCCTAAGTTTTATTTCTTGTATTCTGCCTTGCGACACTGGCACTGATAGTCTACAAACGGCACTTCCCAGTCTCTTTGGAAGCCTGGAGGGAGTTTGGAAGGCAACAAGGAGGGAAGGGATTTCTTTCCCACCTCTAGTTCCTGTCTATTCCTTCCAGTAGCAGAGAGTGGGCACAGTTCTAACTGCCACTTCTTTCACTCTTCCATCATCACCTGTCTTGTTCCTGTAGGGACCAGCATCATTCCAGGTTGGAGGAAGCACCCACCATGTGGCTCTTCCACGTCAGATATCTGCACCAACAGTACAGCATGAATCCCAAGGCCTAATGTCTCCTACTACCTTGCCTTTTGTTCCCCAAGCTCTTTAGGCGGCTGCTGGTTCTTGAACTTTCTAATTTTTTTTGCTGTTCCAGCCTTATAAAACCTGTGTGACAAATTTCATGTATTAAATCCTCTCTGATAAAAAATACCTAAATGGCTTCAATTTTCCCCACCCAACCTGAATCATGTAACTTACTCAAAGGGATTTATAAGGGATGTATTGATTAAAGAAGCAACAAAGAACATTTATTTGGGGGGAAATGCACTGACGCTGTACAAAGGTCAAAAGCTTAGAGTAGGTCAAAGGCACTGGTTGCTCCATGGCTGATGAGGAAGAAGTTACATATAACATCATATTTGACTTTCCAGGGAAGAATTTCATAAGAACTATAGTGGTTGAAATCATGTAACAAAGGGTGCAAAGTAAACACTAGTGATACATGAGATGATTACCTCCATAATTTGTGGGGCCCAGTACAAAATGAAATTGTTGGATTCCTTGTTCAAAATATTAAAAATTTCAAGATGATCATAGCAGACATTAAACTGAGTGTGGGATGCTTGTCGGTGTAGTGTCTTGTGTGACAGGTAATGTGCCCTTTAAGAACCAGATCTGCATATGAAACATTAAAAAAATAATAATAATAATAAGCTTGGATAAAAAAGAAGGAAGGAAAGTTACCAGAGATGGATAGCTAAACCACGGGATGGAAAAATCTTCAATAACTATGATACTATTTGTTTTATTTTTCTAGTAATGAGGAAATGGCCCAAATCCCTCCCAACACCTGTTTTAATAAATAAAGTTTTTTTTGGAACACAGTCAAAGCCATTTGTTCACAAATTATTAATGGATGCGTTTGTACCACTACAGTAGAGGTGAATAGTTGTGACAGAGACTGAAAGGTCGGCAAAACCTAAAATATGCACTTTCTTGTCCTTTAAATAGTTTATTATTCCCTGGAGTATTATAGTGGACTAGATGTGAAGACAAGTCGAAAATTTTCTAAATGTATTTTTCAACTCTTATACCCTTTATATTACCACATAACTGGAATGATTATCTTTTCCATAAATTTTTATATCAAAATATATAAGGATGTATTCCAAGTAGGCCTCCAAATTTCAGATTTGAAAATTATAATCATTAGTTGGTCCTATCTATCAATTTATGGAAAGTTCTAAAAAGCAGTCACTCATTGTGTGCTCAAAAGTAAATATTTTTTAAAATTGAATTTATTGGGGTGACATTGGTTAATAAAATACAGGTTTCAAGTTTACAACTCAACAAGCAATATCTGTATAATATACAAGAGGCCTGGTGTGTGGATTCATGCACCAGTGGGGTACCTTGGCATGGCCTACGGGGATTGGGCTGAAACTGCAGTCCAACGCCACCTGCCGCTCCTGCCTGCTGTTCCTGCTCATCCTGGCCCTGCTGCGCCTGCCGCCGCCACCACTAGGTAGGCTGGCTGCCACTCCACTGTGGTCTCCGGGATGCGGCAGCCAGCCGTGAACCCTGCGTCTGGCGCCTGTTGGTCAGTTTAGCAGCGCTCCAGCTGTGGGAATGCACTGACCACCAGGGAGCAGTTCCTGCATTGAGCTTTTGCTCTCTGGTGGTCAGTGCGCAACATAGCGACCAGTTGACCGGTCGTTCAGACATTCGGTTGTTAGGTCGCTTAGGCTTTGATATATATATATATATATATATATATATATATATATGCCTATTGCTCAAAATGAAATTTCTTTCTGTCCCCATTTTCCCACTTCCACCTATCCCCCAACCCTCCCTTCCCTTTGGATAACACCACACTGTTGTCTGTGTATATGTATTTTCTATAGATGTATATCTGTGTATATGTATTTTCTATAGATGTATATATTTTTGCTTAATCCCTTCACATTTTTTTTTTACTCAGCCCCCCAAACGCTCTCACTTCTGACAACTGTCTATCTGCTCTATGTATCTATGTTTCTATTTTATTTGCCAAATTATTTTGTTCATTAGATTTCATATATAAATTAGATTATATAGATTTTGTCTTTGTCTGACTGGTTTATTTCACTTGAACATAATCTCCAGGTCCTTAACTTGGTAAGGTAATATTTCCTTATTTTTTTTTTAATATGTTTTTCAGACATAGTCCCAGAATTGGAAATGCTGGATCAAAAGGTAGTTCCAGTTTTAATTTTTGAGGAAACTCCATACTGTTTTCCACAGTGGCTGTAATTTCCACCAACAGTGCATGAGGATCTCATTTTCTCCAAATATTTGCCAGCACTTGTTTGTTTATATATTGACTAAAGGCCCTGTGCATAGATTCATGCACTGGTGGGATCGCTCAGTCTGGCCTGCGCCCTTTCACAATCCAGGGCCCCTCAAAGGATGTCGGATAGCCAGTTTCAGCCTGATCCCCACAGGCCTGATCCAGACAGAAGGGAGCCCAATCCTGTGTGTTGAGCATCTGTCCCCTGGTGGTCATTGCGTGTCATAATGACCAGTCAACCAGTCGTTCGGTTGATCAGTCGCTTAGGCTTTTATATATATACTAGAGGCCCGGTGCACAAAAATTTGTGCACTCAGGGGGGTAGGGGGGTCCCTCGGCCCAGCCTGTGCCCTCTCGCAGTCTGGGACCCCTCGGGAGATAACGACCTGCTGGCTTAGGCCGGCCCCTGGGTGGCAGAGGGCAGGCCCAATCCCTAGGTGCAGCCCCTGGTCAGGCTCAGAGCAGGGCCGATTGGGGAGTTGGGGCGCCGCCCCCTTGTCATGCACAGAGCAGGGCGGAACCGGGAGGTTGTGATGCCACCCCCTAGCACACTCAGGGTAGGGCCCGATTTGGGGGGTTGGGGGCATTGCCCCCTGTCAAACTCAAGGCAGGGTCGATGGGGAAGGT
>NW_005871122.1:2531465-2548937 GCF_000147115.1 Myotis lucifugus | reverse complement strand
GGAGTCCTCAGTCACTGAAGCAAGCAAGCCTCCCTGTTCACTTCAAGCTGCCTGGCTGCCAGCCGCCATCTTGGCTGGCAGTTAATTTGCATATCTCCCTGATTAGCCAATGGGAAGGGTAGCGAAGGTATGGCTAATTACCATGTTTCTCTTTTATTAGATAGGACTAGAGGCCCTGTGCACAAAAATTTGTGCACTCGGGGAAGAGGGGGGTTCCTCAGCCCGGCCTGTGCCCTCTCGCAGTCTGGGACCCCTCAGGGGATGACCACCTTCTGGCTTAGGCCTGCTCCCCGGGGGATTGGGCCTAAGATGGCAATCAGACATCCCTCTGGCAGCCCAGCAGCCCTCGGGGGATGTCCAGTTGCCAGCAGGGAGCAGGCCTAAGCTGCAGTCGGACATCCTTAGCGCTGCTGAGAAGGCAGGAGAGGCTCCCACCACCACCTCTGTGCTGGCAGCCATCAGCCTGGCTTGTGGATGAGCGGAGCTCCTCCCATGTGAGAGCGCCCTGACCACCAGAGGGCAGCTCCTTCATTGAGCGTCTGCCCCCTGGTGGTCAGTGTGTGTCATAGTGACCAGTCATTCCCAGTCATTCTGCTGTTAGGGTTAGTTTGCATATTACCCTTTTACTATATAGGATAGAAGAAGCCTGGTGCACAGGTGGGGGCCGGCTGGTTTGCCCTGAAGGGTGTCCCGGATCAGGGTGGGGGTCCCGCTTGGGTGCCCGCCCTGCTAACCTGGATAAGGGGATGATGGCTGTTTGCAGCTGGTCACACCCCCTTCAGGGTGAGGGTCCCCACTGGGGTGCCTGGCCAGTCTGGGTGAGGGGCTGAGGGCCGTTTTCAGGCTGGCGGGTGACTAAAGCTCCCAACCTCTCCTTTTTTAATTTTTTTTTATTCTGGGATTTATTTACCTTCTATGGCTGTCACTGGAGCTGAAAGCCAGCTTTAGCTCTGAGGCTCTGCTCCAGCTCTGAGACCTCGGCTGCTGAAAGCAGGTATCTGGGCTTTGTTTGACTTCTATAATTGAAACACTGTTGCAGCTCCAGCTCTGAAGGCTGAAAGCAGGTTTCTGGGGTTTGTTTAGCTTCTATAATTGCAACATAGTTGCTTAGAGTGCAGCTCAGAGCTGGGCGGCGGCAGGCAGGGAACCTTGGCTTCCTCCATCACTGGAGCAAGCAAGCCTCCTGTTCATTTCAGCTATCTGGCTGCCGGCCACCATCTTGGTTGGAAGTTAATTTGCATATCGCCCTGATTAGCCAATGGGAAGCATGTCGGAGGTACGGTTAATTACCATGTTTGTCTATTGTTAAATGGGAGATATATATATATATATATATATATATATATATATATATATATATATAGCTGTTTAGACAGGCTTGGGGCAATATCTCAAGGTGGATTTAATTTGCATTTTTCCAATGATTTGTGACATTGAGTATTTTTTCATATGTCTCTTGGCTTCGTGTATGTCCTCTTTGGAGAAGTGTCTATGCAGGTCTTTTCCCCACTTTTTAATTGGATTGTTTGTTTTCTTGGTGTTGAGTTATATAAGTTCTTTATAAATTGTGGATATTAAATCCTTTTCAAATGTATCATTGGTGAATATATTTTCCCATTTAGTGTGTTGCCTTTTAATTTTGTTGCTAGTTTCCTTTGTTGTGCAAAGGTTTTTAGTTTGATGTCCCATTTGTTTATTTTATTTTTTTCTTTGTTTCCCTTGCTGGAGGAGATATATAAGCAAAAATATTGCTACAAGAGTTGTCTGAGATTTTTCTGCCTATGTTTTCTATTGTAATTTTTATGGTTTTTGCAACTTACATTTAAGTCTTTACTCCATATTGAGTTAATTCTTATGTTTGGTGTAATTTAGTGGTCTAGTTTTGTATTTTTTGTGGTTTTTTTGCATGTGTCTGACCAGTTTTCCAGATACCATTTTTTGAAAACTGTCTTTATTCCATCATATGTTCTTGCTTCTTTTTTTTCAAATATTAATTGAGCACAAATGCATGAGTTTATTTCTGGGCTCTCCACTCCTTTCCATTGATCTGTGTGCCTGTTCTTATGCCAGTACCATGCTGTTTACCATGGCCTTATAGTAATAGTTTGATATCAGGTAGTGTGATACCTTCAATTTTGTTCTTTCTGAAGATTACTGAGGGTATTTGGGTTTTGTTTTTTGTTGTTGTTGTTGTTGTTTTTTGGTTGTTTTTTTTTTTTTGCTTCCATATGAATTTTTGAAATATTTTTCTATATAGGTGAGATATGACATTTTAATAGGAATTGCATTGAATATATAAATTCCTTGGGTAGTATGGACACTTTAATTATGTTAATTCTTCCTATTCATGAGTACGGTATACACTTCCACTTATTGGTATCTTCCTCAGCTTCTTTATTCAGTATGCTATAATTGTATGAGTATAGGTTTTTTACCTCCTTTGTTAAATTTATTCCCGGATACCATTTTTGTTGTTGTTGTTGCAATAGTAAATGGGATGGTTTCTTAGTTTCCCCTTCTGATAGTTCGTTATTGGTATATAAAAATGCCACCAATTTCTGAATATTAATTTTGCATCTTGCTACTTTTCTGAATTCATTTATCACTTCTAGTAGTTTTCAACATGAATAAAATCTAACAAAGACAATCTTCAATCTGAACAATTTATGAATTAACAGTCACTATTTCCCTTACTTACAGATTTGTTAGATGCAATGTTTCTAAGCATGATTGTATACCTCTTTTGTAAATGCTACATTAAGCTGGCTCTCAGTGGCCAATATTTGTACTTAGTTTTGGGAAATTTCTTCTGAAATAACTAGGCAATTATATAAAAACATATCCATAAAACAAAGTCAATCTTATTACCAGCACCATGCTCAGAAATTACCAACTTTCATTTTAATGACCTCCAGATGCATTACACAATAGTAGCTCCTCATTTCCGGAAAATAGAAGTAGAATAACTATGCACTGGGGAGTTAGCTAGGGAAGTATTCAATTCTTCAAAAATACCATTTCACTTCAAGCATAAGCAGTCAGGGATGAGTTGTGAGTTTAGAGTGAAACATATAAAACTCACCTAATGTTTTTTGGTGTTGTTGTTTGAATGGAGGAAAAGTTGAAATCATGGTAATAGGACTTATTCTTTTCTTTGCCAAAATTTGGGATTTTAGCACAGATTCTTATATTGGTATTTAGAACACATATGCAATGGCATTTAGTTTAGTCTTAAACTGTGAATCAGATATAAAAAATAACAACAGATGGAGAAAATAAAATTGAATTTCTAGTATATTACAAACAAGTTTAAATACTGTGTTCAGCTCCCATGTGGTGTGTTGTTTGGTCTGAAGTACTGAATGTGACAAATATTACTGGTGACTCATATCCTTCATCTACATGTAGCCACAAAGTCTAAAGTTTTGTGATACATTCTTTCTTTTTTGTTGTTGTTGTATTTTTAATTTCTACCTATGCAATTTCAACAAATTTTAAGGTCATTTCAATTCATAATATGAAAGTTGGCCAGTGTGTCTTTAGCACCTGGATTCTGATATTTTGTAATGTTCAAAGAGAATCCATTGTACTAATTGCAAACTAGGGTGAAGGTGTCTATTATGAGGCCTGAGGAATCCACAGTCTATGAAATTATAAAACTCTTCTTACACCAAAAAACAAAAACAAAAACAGACAAAGAGGATTTTCCAGTTCTATGTCCTTCACCATCTCAATGGCAATTAGATCTTGAACTGAGGTTTTCATCAAGATTCTTATCACAACCATGTCATAGCACTTTCTTCACTGCTTTCATGATTTCCCACCCAAGCTTTGAACTAAGCTACACCTTGATGCAGAACTTTTTATCAAAGCATAACATGCATACAGAAAAGCACACAAATCAAAGTCTACTGCTCAATGTATTTGAAAATTAGAACACCTTTGTTTAATCAGCATCGAATAAAGAAGCAGAATATTCTAGCTTGTCAGAAACCCCTGGTGCTTTCTTGTAGCCACAAGCTCCCAAGAGGTGTCATATTATAAATTTTAATCACAGAGGTAACTTTTGCATATTATTGTAATTCATATAAATGGGATCATATAGTTTGTACTGCTATTGTGTGCCTGGACTTTTTTTTTGCTTAATTGTATGCTTGTGAGATTTATTCACATTGTTTAATGATCTTTTTTTTTTCTAGACAGTTAACCATTATGTTATGAATCAGCATCTTTTTTTCTCTTTTAAAAATTCTTTTATAGCCCTAGCTGGTTTGGCTAAGTGGATAAAGTTGGCCTGCAGACTAAAGGGTCCCAGGTTTGATTCCAGGCAAGGGCACATGCCTGGGTTGCAGGCTGGATCCCCAGTGGGGAATGTGCAGGGGGGGGTGTGCAGGAGGCAGCCGATCTATGATTCTCTCTCATCACTGGTGTTTCTACCTTTCTCTCCCTCTCCGTTCCTCTCTAAAATCCATAAAAATATATTTTAAAAAAATCTCTTTACTATATTATCCATTTTTAGTTCAATTTATTGTCTTCTATTTAAATTAGCTCTTTGATATCTACTTTGTGTAATTCACTGCTCTTGGTATTATAAGAATGAAAAAGTCTGTTAAAATCTGTCTTTGTCTTAAGGAGTTGAACATTTAATTGAAGAAACCAAACAAAATTAACTCAAATGTCTTATCCTATATAATAAAAGCCTAATATTCTAAGTGTCTGGTCAACCGGTTGACTGTCCATCTAATCAAAGTGTAATATGCTAATGATATGCTAAGGCCGTTCCACCGCTTGCTATGATGTGCACTGACCACCAGGGGCAGACGCTCAGACTGGTAGGTTAGCTTGCTGCTGGGGTCCGGCCGATCAGGACTGAGCAAGATGGGCAGGACAGGAGCCCTCCTGTACTCCCTCCCTGGCTGGCCAACCTCCCAGGCTCCAATCATGCACTGGTGGGGTCCCTCGGCTTGGCCTGCTCCCTCTCCCAATCCAGGATCCCTCAGGGGATTTAAGAGAGCCGGTTTCAGCCCGGTCCCACAGGCCAGGCCAAGGGACCCCACTGGTGCATGAATTCATGCACCAGGCCTCTAGTGGAATTATAGAAGCCCTAAATAAAAGTACAAGAAACAATGCAAGAATGCAAAAGTAAGATGTATTTATTTTTCCTAAGGCTGCCAGAGAAAATTATAACTAAGAAATTGCCTGATGGTTGAGAAAAAGTTAGATAGCTAATAAAAGAGTACAGGGCACTGCTGGCTGAGGTCGTGGCATGAACAAATGTCCAATAACACAAAACTGAAATAAATCATCAGGAATGACTGTGATGAGATGCACTAATGGATTCTGTTGGAAGGGTACATTAAGGGCCTTGTTCCCCATACTCGGAGTTATTCAGTTCCTCTTCCAATTTTTTTCATTCTTTTTGGAAAATTTAACCTGCCCTTTTCATTACCTTGTTCCCCATTGTCAACATTATTTCTCAGTTCTTTGAAATTTTCCCTATTCTTCTGCTTTCAGCATTGGCATTATTCAAACAATATTTGGTCACATCATTACAGCAAATCAAAACAAATAGCTCTAATTGTAAAATAGACATAACATTTTTTTATAGACCATTTGGACTTCCCACTCTCACATTCTCTTTGCTCAATATTGAAAATGCGTGATTACAAATTATATATATACATATATATGTATATATATATATATATGTATATATATACATATACATATATAATGCATATAAACTATTATCAATTATTTATGTAAATTATATTATCTACATTTAACAGATTTATGTAGGATATAATTGAAATACAAAGAATTGTGCATATTAAGTGTGTATAATTTGATGATTTTTCTATATGCAAACAACTCTGATACCATCACCAGGGGGAAAGGGAGAATTGTTATTCAATGGGCATAAACTTTCAATTACACCAGATGCTAAATAAATAATTTTGGGAGATCTACTTATATCATAGTGCCTATTGTCAATAACACGATGTTGTGCAAAAAAAAAAAAAGAAAAAAAATTAAACCCAGTGACCCCACTACTTGGAATATAACCTTAAGAAACCTGAAACAACAATCAGAAAAAATATATGCACCCCTATATTCATAGAAGCACAATTTACAATAATTAAGATATAGAAACAGCCTAAATACCCATCAGTAGATGAGTGGATAAAAAAGCTGTGGTACATTTATACAATGGAATAATATGCAGCTGTAAAAAAGAAGTCTCTTTTACCCTTTTAGACAGCATGGAAGGACCTGGAGAGCATTATGCTAAGTGAAATAAGCCAGTCAGAGAAAGATAAGTATCACATGATCTCACTTGTATGTAGAATCTATTGAATAAAATAAGCTGATGAACAAAATATACCCAGAGACATAGAAGCATGGAACAGACTGACAAATCTCAGAGGAAAGGCGGTGCTGTGGGGTGGGTGGGGAGAGATTAACTGAGGAACCTATATGCACATATGCATAGCCCATGAACACAGACAATAGTGTGGTTATGACCTGGGAGAGGTAGGTGCAGGGTGGAGGGACTCAATTGGAAAAAAAGGGGGGACATCTGTAATATTTTCAACAATAAATATAAATTTTTAAAAAATTATTAAAATTGTAGATATCATGTTAAGTGTTCTAACACACACACATAAAAAGGCATTGTTACAAATTTATACAATGAAATTTATATATCTATTATATATTTATTTGTGCATGTTTTAAGTTATATGTCATTAGATGCTCAATGAATGTTTGGAAAATGTTGATCCTAAGATTGAAATAAAATGCCTAAATTGTTAGCTATTTAGCACATCTTTCATATGTGTTACAATAGTCCAAATTTATACTTTATTACCTTAATTATTACTTATATGATCTAAAAGCCATTTATTAATAAAATTAAGTTATTCCTTAAATCAAACATAATTTTGAATTATGATAGCAGTTGCTTCCTGCTAAGCATGTAATTATTCACAGTCAGTTTATGCTTTGGGTCCCACAGTCAGTATGATGACATAGCTGCTCCAAATAAATGAAAGTATTACATGGCTTCAGTAGCTTCTTCAGTACTAACATTAGCATTAGCATTCTTTAAAATGCTCTCATGGTGTGTCCTGGATACATTTCTTCTATGTATGTCTAGTGCATGATTTGCCTTCTTCGGATTTCCAAAAGTAACTGCTGAGCCATATTCATACCATCCATTCTCATAACATGATCAGTTCAGTGCAGCTAAGCAGCAAGGTGCTCAGTTTGGATGCCTGTGAAAAGACAGAATGTGTGATGGGAAACTAGTGAAAATGAAATCAGATGGAAATTTGAAAGAAAAAATGGATTAGAATAACTTTCTTTGGGTATTAAGAAAACTTGTTATAAGAATAATCAAATATGAAATTTATTTTTTGAGATAGTTATTTTATGTCTAAAATTAATTAAACTATAAATTCAATACTATAAAGTATTTTAAAATATGACTATGGTTTTGAATATTTTGTGTGAATGAATTACTTGGACAAATATTTGATCAAATTAAAATATTAATCTAGATAAACTAAATTGACTCTTTTTTCCTAAATTGGTTGACAAAAAAAAATGTATTGGTGATTTATTCAACAACACAAATTTAGTTAGCATTTTTATATATTTAAAATGATGCTACTAACAAATTATGCAATATGAAATAAGATACTATTCCTGACCTTTATCAGATTTTATTCTATCAAAGTAAATAAAACCAGGATGAGCTTCCTTTCATATCTCTTTTCTTATGAAATTATGGAATAATGCACAATGGGAACAGAATGAAACCATTCATTAAAATGATAATCATAATACACATTTCATTTATTTTCTTATAATTTTCCTTGAATACTTATTCTAATTCCTAGGAAAATCAAAATTTTGTCAATACCTTTGCAAACATGTGACTGCAAAGTAAAAATACGTAATCTATTTGGATGAGTTGTTCTCATAATCATACCAAACTATCACTTGATATTGGACCTCTACCAACTTTGTTCAGAAATTTTTGGATAATTAAAACAATCAACCCAACCCAATCAGTTTTATCTAAGGAGACTATTTTTGTGCTATTTTATTGCCTTATAGTTTTTATTTATTTGGAGATGACCTGGAGTCACAAATTCAAAAATTTGATAGAAATATATTTTTGTGTTTTCTTTTCCCCTCACAATTTGTTTCTTGTGTATTAGGACTGCATTTTTGTATTCAGAGTTTCATTTACAAGGTTTTTGTATCTCTGTTCCCCAATAGTGAGGAATTTAGCACACCAGTGTGGTAATCCATTTATGAATTACCTAAATAACAAAGAAGTTATGATTTCTACTTCAGCTATTTTCTATCCCAATTTCAGATGAGAAACCCTAAATCCTCTTAAGTGAAAACAAATCCTGGGTCTGAGATATGTTCAGAAAATGCTTCTAAAGGAACATTGAAACATTTGTATTTTTTGAATGCAAAAGACAATCTAATAAATTTACTATTTCTATAGAAATGAAGACTTTCAGGTTTATAGAGTAAAGCTTGGGATCATGTCAGAAGCTATACTGTACTGACTAAAAAATTACATTTACCAAGCTGTTTTTTGTTTTGTTTTTAACATCTGTGTTTTAAATGTGTTGAATAAATGAATGGTACTGTCACAGTCTCTGGAGGGGTTATGTGTATGATCTGGTCTTGACTGATGACAGTGGTATTGAATAAAGGGCTGTGGGAAAGTCTGAAACAAAGGGAGCTTCTAAACTTATTGAAAAAAATGTCTCTTCTTTGGAGAGTAGCTGATTAGGCCAAGAAATGAAAAAAAAAATTGAGAAATCTAAATCAAAATTTATTAATGACTCTTTAAAACTGGCTCACTTCTCTCCAATATTAAACAACAAAAAAGTTCAAGAGAGATAGATACCTCAAAAGAAGATGCATATGTAATAAATAAATTGTAATGAGAAAACAGAAAAAAATACTTATGTGAATCTCTTTTATTCTTTCCTTCTTTGAGACCTTTTTTCCTCATTAGTCTGAGACAGACTATTTCCAGGATTATTACAGTTAAATAGAAAGAGAAAAAAAATCAATGCTGTTCATTATTGTCTTTTGTTTTACATGAAAAATGGATTTAGGGTACCAAGGTATGGAGTTATTCAGTCCTAATAGAGAAGAGTCATCTATGGTGGGGGAGAGGAAAGTGAGCATAAACTTAGAAAAGATCTGATGATAGGAGACAGAAGAAGGTGAGGGCTGGAGGGCTGCCTGGAGGGCTGTGTGGAGAGAAATAGGATCTATCAGAAGACTACTGTGCACCCTTGGTAGCCAGTGCCCTAATGAGACGAAAGCCAGGCCCAAGTTAATAGGTCATGATTACCAGTAAAGGAAGAAATGAAGATGCTGTGGGGTCCTAAAGTCAAGATCATTGTTTATCTCATATCATCCTTTAATTTTAGCTTGCAATTCATCCATAAAGGACCCATATGTAAGTCCATCCCATATTTAGAAACTTTTTCTTTTGCTCAGTTAGATTCACTTCTTGTGAAAAATTCCCATGACATCTCTAAGTTTTCCCCTACTAAAATAGATGCCAAGTGTCTTAACATCAGAATAGGAAATGGTGTGTGTGAAGGGAATATTTAATCTAGTTTTGGGAGGTATTGGAGAATAATAACTTCACTTAAAAAAATTAGAAATGTTCAACCCAATGACAAATCAAGTAAAAGCAGATAAACAAGTATATATATTTTATACAAATTGGCAAATGTTTTTCAGCTGAAAGTCATTGTTTCCAAATGCAAAATAAAAGACACTCTACCATGCAACTGCTATGAGTATGAATTAGTTCAAACTCTTTGGAGGCCATTTGGCAATTTGTATCAAGACTCCTAAAAATGATTATACCTTTAATCAAGACATCATTTCTGGAAACTTATTCTGGATATC
This sequence comes from Myotis lucifugus, assembly GCF_000147115.1. Taxonomy (NCBI): domain Eukaryota; kingdom Metazoa; phylum Chordata; class Mammalia; order Chiroptera; family Vespertilionidae; genus Myotis; species Myotis lucifugus. The sequence goes on along the minus strand of NW_005871122.1, from coordinate 2,538,974 downwards.
TAAGTAGAAATGTTGAAAAAAGTGTATGTGCATTAAAATATTATCAAGATATAAATAAGTCATTATTTGTGATATTATAAAATTCAAAACTGCCTAAGTATCAAAAATAGGATATTCTTTTAGTAATTAGTTTTGTATCCATAGGAGAGGAAAAATATTCAGGAAAATTTTATTATATTCATAGGGCATTTAAGTAAATTCTGTTTCAGATAAGTAAATATAAGAAAATGAAATTTATACAACTATAAGTAAAATTAAGTAGGGTCATAACCTTATATGCAATAAAACACACACAAATACATGAACACAGAAACACACAGACAGAGACATACACACATACATACACAGAATGTCCTAGGTACACAGAATTGGGTAATAAACTGGAATTTTTCTTTACCAAGGAAGGAATATTTTAGGATATTATGAGCATAACTAGAGGCCTGGTGCATAAATTTGTACAGGGGGATGGTCCCTCAGCCTGGCCTGCACCCTTTCACAATCTGGGACCCATCCTTCTTGCAATCTGGGACAGCTGGCTCCTAACCACTCATCTGCCTTCCTGATCATCCCTAACTGCTTCTACCTGCCTGTGCAATCATCCCTAACCACTTGCCTGCCCGTCTGATCTCCCCTAACCACTCGCCTGCCTGCCTGATCATGTCTAACTGTCTCTGCCTGCCTGTGTGATCACCCCAACCACTTGCCTGCCTGCCTGCCTGATCCACCTATCCTCGCCCTAAGGGGCGGGGCCAGCCTGGGAGAGGGACTGTAGTGTTCTGCACTTCCCAACCAGGATTTTTTTTAATAGGCAGTCTCCAAAAACTTGAACTGGAAAATCTAAAAGTAGAGTGCTCAGATTTTAGGCATTAGGTGCTATTAGCAGGATTTCTAATATCTGAGCTCTCAATAGTCTGGACAAACTTCCCTTCTCTATCTCCAAAACTCTAATTCTGAGCTCTCAACAGTCTGGACAAACTTCCCTTCTCTATCTCCAAAGTTTCTTATTCATCACTATCCCATTTTTCTCCACTTCAAACCAAGGCAACAAACAAAACCTTTAATTCTGATCTTCCTCGCCACAAGGGAACAGTAAACCTCAATGGAAACAATTTCCCACCAGAAGTCACATCCAAATACTGTGTGATTGAGGACTATAGGGCTGTCTATGTACATGTGCAATAACAGGCTCAGGTTCTAACATAGGCGCCAGGTGTCCTCCACAATCCCACAATCCTCTGATCACATACTTCCGGTTTTTCTAGCTCCTCCTTAAGTGGTGTTTCCTTCAGTCGTGTTGCAATGGCCAGGGCCTCTTGTTGGAGAGGATTTTTCTGTTCTTTGACGTTGATAGCTGTTTACTATTTGGAATCATTGAAGTTTCGGGAGAACTGCCACTGCCATGAACATGTCAGTCCCAAGCGCTCTCATGAAACAACTGCCCTTTCAGTCCAAGGCTGGCGCCATCCAGGTTGCAATGAGAAAGGTACTGTGCTGAGCCGTTTTCCAATCGGATCTTCCACTTCCTTCCCCAGCACACTCCAAACCTACTCCAGGCCAACCACCCCAACCCCGCAGACCTTTAAGACCTTCCCCCCTGTTTCTTAAACTTTCCCCCATCAAACTCATACCCTATCGCATTGCCTAGGGGCACCCCTAACAGCTCCCTGGTGGGCAGGGCCAGCCTGGGCAAGGGGCCGTGGTGTTCTGGTCTCTGGTCATTCTGGTCATTCCACGGTTTTGGTGTCTGGTCTTTTATTATATAGGATAATACCACTGCTTGTTGCTGGCTGAGGTTCCAGGGAATTCTGCAATTTTATTTAGGCCAACTGTGTTGCAACTCAACATAGCCTGCTCTGAAGTTTTCTGGAAAAGCTTCATATCATCTCTCGATTCCTATACATATTCTTATTTTTCCAGTACTTGATCCAACAATCATCCTCTTTGATATTTCAACCTAATGCCTCTCTAGCACAGATTATGAAATAGTCTGTCTTAGAATACACCTCCAGTCAAGGTAATTGCAAATACAGCAGAATCTCCCTTTAGGAAAATATTATAACACCTAAGAATATAGTTAGTCGACTTTTAAAATTGATCCAATGAAGTTCCCATTTGAGTTTCTGCTCCCAAAAATAGGTTTTCAGGCACCCAAGTATACTTTTACTTGCAGTATGCTGCCTATATTTGAATATTCAATTATATCCTTAAAAAACTGTTTTTTACCCTAATGCTTACTCTAGTGAGGAAAGAATCTGAAGCATTAGAAAATGATTACTGTAGCATAACTTAGAGATGTTTTGATTTAGATATGATAGATTCACTATACATTTTTCAGAACTAATTGTTAGAGTTTAGAACTTACACATATCAGGCAAATACAATGATTTTACCTCCACTACAAACAAAAATCTCGACCTTTTCTGACTAGTAGGCTAAACCAATTAAAGGAAAAATAAGCAATTTAATGAGAATGTATTGCATAATGGAAAGAGCATACCAATAAAATAGTAATATTGAAAAAGAGATATAATACAATCCAAAAGAATCTATGAATGTTTCTTCTTTGGGGAATATCACTTTATCAGTAGTAACTTCATTAAAAGAAAAGAAAAAAAACTTTACTGTATTAGCTTTCCACTCTTTTTTAAGTCAGCAAGATGAAAGTAATAGAAGTGAATAATAATGGCAGTTAATTTAGTTATTATGATGTAATCCAATGACTTAGGAAGAGATGGTAGACGTTACTGCTCTGCCAAGTTTTGGTGGTTTCTTTTGGCTTTCAGATAAGATAACCAAATTCTTTTACTATCTTCTGATGTATCAAATAAGGTGCTTTTGATTACAATATAAAACACACACACACACACACACACACACACACACAACACAGCAATATACTTTAAAGAATAAAGAAAATTATTGTATCATATAACTGAAAAATTCTTCCATGAAAACATGTATCTAAATAAACAAATCGTGCAAAAGATAAAATTTCTAACACAACAATAGCTCACTCAAAATTTAGCAATTGAATTGCATTAGTCCTAATATGTCTGATCTAGGCCATAGAATCACATATTATAGAAAACACTGATTGGGTTACGGCATTGTAGGTTTACTCTCCCACTGAATCCAGGAATTCAGGATTCAGTTGAGTCAACCAACCCAGTATCCACCTCAATTGCCACTCATAGTTAATTTGGATTTTTAGGACTGACCAGGGTTTCTCATTGTCCATTTCTTAAAACTGTCTCCAAATCAAAAAGTAAAATTTAAATTATAACTTAAGCTTCACCATAAAAAAAAACTTCCCCCATACAATGAGACAGAATTGTTTGTATTTTAAAGAGAACCTTGCAAGTCAGAGACTGGACATAAATAGTTTAGGGGTACCAGGTAAGCTCATGAGAAGGACTGAAGTTATGTCTTAATGTCAACTTTAGTTCTATGAAGCATTTGACTTTGCTCTACTGTACAATATATTGAAAGTCACAATATTCAAAGTCAAAACTCCTGATTTCTGCTCCTATTTTTAAAACTCTCAAGTTCTGTGACAATATCTCTCTGATGCAGAATTTTTATCTAAAACTAATTAGTTCTAAGAGATTTCTGTGAACATCCAATAAAACAATTATTTTAATGGCCTTTCTAAACTGTAAAGCCCTATAGATAAGAAAACATTACTATTATCTACAAGGGTTAAGTGTTATTGACATTGTTAGCATGTCATCAGCTAACAGAATCACTTTATACGACAGGAATTGCAAAAAGCTATCTAATCATCAGTTTGAAATTTTAAGATACATTTAACTAAAACTTCAGCCTCTGCATTTCTGAACAGTTTTGATAAATACATCAATAAAGAGAAGCAGCCAGTGAATGTCCGAGTGATTCCAATCATGCACTTAAAAAACTCTTCTCTAACGTGATTACTTTTTCCCACTTCCTTTCTCATGCTCCATCTGCAAGTTACTAATCCAAGAACCATCTCCCTTGAGTATATTTTTTCCCACAGAGACAGTTTCTTGAGCTGAATGGATGTTAAAAGAAAGATTAGTGCCTAGTAGAGGATCTCTGCCTGAAGCAAAAAGTAGACCCAATGGGACAATCAGAGGAAAAAAAAATAACCTGGAGATTTGAAAGAAAGCACATTTCAGAGTATAGTCAGGAATACAGGACCCAGAAACCTCAAACAACCTCATGAGAATTTCCATTTAGCAAAGGAAAGCTTATTTCTAAAAGCCTTCATCCTCTCCATGAATTTCCAAATTGGTTTCTAATTATATTAAATTCTTTTGGAAGAAAAACATCCTGATCAACATAGAACTTGATCCATTTTTAGATATAATTTATATTACAAAATATTTAATTTACTATACGACAAATAATGGAAGCTGAATTAACCAGTCAATACTTATGAACATGATGGCATGGACCAGGTTTTCAGGAATTAGGAAGCTGAAATTGTTGTGATAAACTTTTGTAGTTACATCCGATATACAAAAAGCCTAAAAACAGTCTCAACTTTTTTCTGGTTTGACACAATGATTTAGCTGATGTTTTCCCAGTATTAATTGTAAGTTTCTATGGTTCTTTTCAAATGACTATTCATTTTTTTAAAAGTCATACAATCCTTTTGAATGTCTTGTGCTATATAATATTTTTATTTATTATTGCTCAATAGTGTCTCAATTTGCCAACCAGATTTTAAGCATCTAGACTCTAGATTCTAGAGGATAGCTCCCAGGACAAAACCAACACTCAGCAAAGGTTTTTCATTGATATATTAAGTATTTTTCAAGTGCAAGGTTCAGTATTGGATATATGTTTTTGAATAATAATATATCAATTCTGTATAATTGATGGGAGCCTTTAAACACAGAGATATACTATGTTCCCTGACTTCTAAAATTCATTCAAAAAAATCTAACATAATTGAAAGGAAAGTAGAGATTGCAGAGGTGGTTCTATACAAAATTGATTTATTTTTATTTTTAAATTAATAACCATCTTTTGTCTAGCACATATTTTTAATTAATTTTAGATTCAACCTTTTAGTATAAATAATTTAAACTGTGTACTCATATTGTGGCGATCTTGTTACATCTTCTATATGGTGCCTGAAAACTTGATTCTCAATGAATATTATTGTAATAATATAGTATAAAAGAATTACAAAAATTACCAATCTCCGAGGCTTTTCTTCATTTCTAAAACTAAGCAATGTCTCTGACACAGTACTATTTTTCATTGTAAAAGTTTAACAATTTTTCTTACATTCTAAGAGTAGACTGTGTTATGGTAGATCACATTAAAAATCTAGTGTCCATTTAAATCTGGCTTGAAGCAGGAAGGAGAATAACACAAGAAAATGTCTTTAAAAAATCATTGCTTTTCTAGCCTCCTATTCTGTTCTACAAATTTCTTATTCTCTTAAATTACCTATTAATCTGGATACCCCCCAAAAAAAATACTTAGAGTATAATTCCCTCTTTACTGACCCTTTAAAAAATAGACTGTACTCTTCAGAGAAGTTTTAGGTTCACAGCAAAATTTAGTGGGAAGTGCAAAGATACCCCACATATTCCATGTTCCCACGTATGCATCACCCCCTCTGTTGCCAACATTCTCCACCAGTGGTACATTTGTTTATTTATGAACTTACATTGACACATCATAGTCACCTAGAATCCATAGTTTATACTACGGTTCAGTCTTGGTGTTGTACATTCTATGGGTTCGGACAAATGTATAATGGCATGTGTCCACCATCATAGCATCATACAGAATAGTTTCACTGTTCTAACAATCCTCCTTGCTCTGCTTATTCAAACAAAACACCTAGAAACCACTGATCTTTTTATTGGCCTCATAGTTTTGTCTTTTTCAGAACATCAAATAGTTGGAATCATATAGTATGTAGCCTTTTTAGTTTGACTTCCTTCACTTAATATGCACTTACGTTTTCTCCATGTCTTATCATTGCTTGATAGCACATCTATTTTTAGCACTGAATAATATTTCCTTGTACCACACTTTATTTGTCCATTAACATTAGTGAAGGACATCTTGCTTCCAAGTTTTGGTAATTATGAATAAAGCTGTTCTAAACATGCATGTGCAGGTTTTTATGTGGACATAAGTTATCAATTACTTTGAGTGACTACCAAGGAATGACATTTATTGGATCACATGGTAGAAGACTATTAAATTTTGTAATGAATTTAAAAAAAAATCAAATCACTGACCTAAATTCTAAAAACTCCATGTTATAGGTGATTAGAATAAATAGCATGGGTTTAAACAAAAATGAAAGCCTCATTTTTATGGATATTTTGAAAAATTTTGTAAAATAATTATTTGTAATTCGACAGTAATCTTCCAGACTGGATAGCAAAATGTTTTAGCCTTAAAATGTAAATTTAATGAATTTTTGAATAACTGATAATTACTGGGTAGGCAATAGATTCTCAGGGATCAAAAAAATGATATTTTCACATAATAAATTGTCTTATGGTGATCAGTTTAATGGTTTCCTACTATAAATGTGTTTTCATTGCCAGAGTAATGGATTCTAGCACCTCCTCCCTCCCACTTTTAATATCATAACCAATTAAAAGTCCTGCTACAAATGGCATGATATACTCATTCTGCATGAAGCTCAGGAAAGTAGCCATTTAAAAAAGCATTTTTGTGTGCTTAGACCACTGTTGCTGAACCAATTTCCAAAATTGTGTCCTAAAGAAGATTTTTGAGGATTTCCTATGATAAATCATGTTATAACATTTATATTACATCCTCCATTGTTCTCAATATATTATCATGTTAAGTGTTTTGCAAATATTGCAGTAAAAAACAAATATTTAAATTTCTTATGCCTGTGCACAAAATATTTTTCACAATTAACACCAAGTAGCCCATAGACCAGTGATGGCGAACCTTTTGAGCTTGCATGTCAGCATTTTGAAAAACCCTAACTTAACTCTGGTGCCGTGTCACATATAGAAATTTTTTGATATTTGCAACCATAGTAAAACAAAGATTTATATTTTTGATATTTATTTTATATATTTAAATGTCATTTAACAAAGAAAAATCAACCAAAAAAATTAGTTCACGTGTCACCTCTGACATACGTGTCATAGTTTCACCATCACTACCATAGACCAAGCTTTTCAGAAATAGTGTTCTAAATATTTCAATTGTTTTATATTTTTCAGTTGTTAACTTAAAATTCTGCATAGTTTTATAATGATGAATTTATCACATGTAACTATAAAATTGGCTTGCCTATATATATTAAATATATTGTGTTTTACAATTATTTTACAATTATTTTACTTATTCTTAAAGTGTTTATTGAGTGAACAGTACATACTAAGTGTTTTTGCTATCCAGAAAAGGTATTTCTCAAAAATCTTACACCTATAGGTGCACCAGGCCTCTAATATACACACACACACACACACACACACACACACACACACTAGTGGCCTGGTGCACAAAATC